>NC_061503.1:18978253-19278253 GCF_022539355.2 Hippoglossus stenolepis | reverse complement strand
GCCCCCGTTTCCCTCGTCTGTGTCCTCTTTGTTCTCCAGCGCAATCTCGTTTTCATAGCAGAAAGAGTTGGAGTTTGAGAGAATGAACTTTTTCTCTGCATGGTCTCTGGCGCTGCACAGAGGGGTGCTCGGCACCTCGTAAGTCTTATGGAAGCGGGAGTAGTCTACCTTGTAGTAGTTCTTCTCCTCGAAGAGCACGGGCTCGAACCGGTGGCCCCAGAGGATCTCACTGGAAACGTAGGAGCTGCGGCACTGCGTGGTCATGGCCGTCGCCTCGACCATGCCCTCCAGGATGACCACAATTTCAAACTCTGAGTTCTCTAGGTCCTGTTTGCTCATGTTGTAGAAGGGGCTGTGCTCGTCAATCTCGTGGACGATGGTGATTGGCGAGACCAGGAAGATACGGTCGACTCCGCTGTCAAAGCCCACGTCTATGTCCATCTGGTCAAGGGGGATGTACTCCCCCTCTGCTGTTGTGCGGGATTTTAGAAGCTGCGCCCGCACATGCGCCTCGACCAGGTGGCTCTTCCTTAAATTGCCAACACGCCACATCAGGCAGAGCTTGTTGTCCCTCATGGCCACTGTGGCGTTATGGCTGAAAACCAACGTTTCATTCCTCTTCTTGGGCTTTGCCATTTTTGCCATAACGGCGCCAATAATAAAAGCATCAATAATGCAGCCCACAATGCTTTGGAAAACCACCATGAACACAGCAACAGGGCACTCGTCTGTCACGTATCTGTAGCCGTAACCAATAGTTGTTTGAGTCTCAATGGAGAACAAGAAGGCAGCGGTGAAGCTGCTCACATTGGAGACACACTTCTTGGCGTTATTTTCTAAGTCCCCGTGGAAGATGGCAACTAGCCAGAAGATGCAGCCGAAGAACAGCCATGACAGCAGAAAGGCGAGGCAGAAGATGATGAACATCCATCTCCAGCGGATGTCCACGCACGTCGTGAAGATGTCGGCCAAGTACCGCTGACCTTTCTCGCTCACGTTGATGAATTGCACGTTGCAGTGACCGTCTTTCTTTACAAATCTGCTCTGCGGCTGGTGCCTCGTGTGCACCTTGCTCTTGCTGTAGCCGTTGGGCACTGCCATAGTGGCAAGCTTCATGCCGTCCTCCTCTGATGACACAATGCTGTAGCGGCTGGCTCGCACGCTTCCCATCACCTCAGTCTGGGAGGGCTGTGCAGCTTCTGCTTTAGAGAACAGTCTAAGCTTCTGGAAGAAGCGTTGGAGAAACAGTTTTGAAACACGTTTGGGGACCAACTCAGACGAAATGGTGGCAGAATGAGGCGGGCTGAAGGATTCCTCTTCAGCCTCACTGGTCCTGAGATAAAGTGCAGCAAGAGGAGGATGAAGTGGTCACTCCTCTTTCATCGTCTTACTCGACCTCATCAAGTTGATCTGTTACAGGAAAACAGAAATGGAGGACGTCTGTTAGAGAAACCGGTTCCAGATAAATCAGATAAATCAAATCATGTTGTGGGCTATTAATGACAACATCATCAAAAAGAGTGGTGCAGCATTTGTGCAGTCACAACCGATAACTGATAACGTCATCATTGTTGAGTCAGACGTGTGTGCAGCCTGAGAAAAACCATCAAACAGCTCTGCTCCCTGTGCCAAGCACATTTCATCTAGTTACAACAACAGTGATATTTAACCCTGATCTAACATTTCAACTCTCTCTGACAGAGGCCACTCTGCAATTGGCTCAGGTCTCATCGCTGGTCATTTACAAAGTTGACTTGTTTCTCTTGGCTGCTCTGCACTGACCCAATCATTTCTCAGTAGATTGTGGGTTGAAGCATTTCTGAGGAATCCCATGAACTGATGGGTTTGAACTTTACCAACAGGATCCAGATAAAACCTTACAGCTGAGAAGGTTTTATATGAAGACTTTTTTTCTCACTGTTTGAAACGATACACTGCAGAAACAGAATATGCTCCATGCGTTTCAGGAGTTGAGCCAAAGCAACATCCTGTCAGGATTTCAAACTATTATTCAAATTATTAATGCACATTTTCACATTTAATAACTAATAATTTAGAGACCATGTGCAAATTAATTTTCTAGTAAAAGATCAAATACAACTTTGCTGTTTAGCAAGTTTTACAGTATAAAGTATAAAGATGCAGGTTGTAAACAACATCACGTCACTAACATTCAAGTTCATGGGTTATTTTAAAGGAGCTTGTGTGAGCCTCGTCTTTGCAGGAGATGCTCAGCTTGTTGACTCTCACTGAGCCCTTTGGGATTTCTCCTCTCTGCTGCAATAATGGCCGTCCCGTGAGGATTCTCCCAGCACAACTGAAACACCACTCATTAGTTTTGGCTGTCCTAGCAACAGAGTCTAAATCTACCTGCTGACAACGTTCCCTCGCTTATTTGTATTGCCTTGTTATGAAGAGTTTCTCTCTGACACATGAGAAAGAAGCCGGGGGTGAAAACTATACATTTCTTCAGGGGGAGAAACTCATTCAGATGCAAACGCACTGATTGAGAGTGGAAATGTAGATGATGTGACCACAGCTGCGGATCAATGAGTCAGACTCTACTTTCACACTTGCTAACAGCAACATCAGCTGATGCAATTTGTAATTCTTTTGGGTAAATACCACATAAAACAGGCCACATTTGTTTTTAGGTCCAAAATAATGAACAGCATCCAGTGAACATGGCTGTAACTAATTAGAGGAGGCTGTATTGCAAAGGCATGTGTGACCTCTCTTCACATGATGCCTGATATGTAAACATCTCAATGGGTTGTCATCTCTTTCTCTTAAATCAACAACATGAAACCAAAAGTTCAGTTTTAAAACGAGCAGATCTCACAGATTCTGGGACGTGCAAGAGGGCACAAAATGTCCTTAATTAATAACCTCGCTATTAATAAGTGTTACGTGTTGTGTTTTAATCAGTATTATGAATCTGTATGTGCGTGAGAGGTCACAGACTGGGCTGCTCTCAGAATGCAACAAATGCCAGCGACAAATGTTAACAGGTGCGGAGGGAAAGAGAACTGACTTCTAATGCACACACACACACACACACACACACACACACACACACACACACACACACACACACACGAACACACGCACACACACACACGCACACACTCACACGTTT
Organism: Hippoglossus stenolepis; assembly: GCF_022539355.2. Lineage (NCBI taxonomy): Eukaryota > Metazoa > Chordata > Actinopteri > Pleuronectiformes > Pleuronectidae > Hippoglossus > Hippoglossus stenolepis. The sequence goes on along the minus strand of NC_061503.1, from coordinate 19,275,114 downwards.
TTCCCCCAGCTCGGTGCATCAGCAAAGAGAATAATATAAAATATGCAGCGAGATGAAAGAAGTCAACACATCTGGCACAAGTGATGCGTAAAAGTCAGGAGGTCTGCGCGTCATGGAGAAAGAAGTTCAGCCAGAAGAGCAGCGCTGCACGCAGCACTGTGTTGTTACAGTTATTACTACTGGAGTGCAAGAGGACGTGTAAAAGGCTGAAAGTCATGTTTCCTGTACCTGCTGCTCATGTGTAGACCGGTGAAATATAATCCAGACGTGTCTTGGCCACCGCTATCCTCCGCGTCGTTTCCGCGCGCTCCTTATTTACTTTGGCCGAACGAGATGAAGTGTGAAACTCCCCTCATGTCTCTGGAGGACCGGTCTCGATATTGTGCTTCTCACCGAGTTCCCCCAAAGCGTTTTTAAACGGCACGCACCGGCACGGCCCGCCCCCGGCCCCGCGCCGGGCCAATGGAAACGAGAAGGGAGGGGAGGGGGTGCGCGCACAGAGAAACAGGCGCAGACTCACCGCTTCTTTTTCTGTTATTTGTGTGTGTGTGTGTGTGTGTGTGTGTGATTTTGTGTTTGACCGATGCGACTGGTGTGTGAACACAACACAAGTAGTAAAGTAGCGGACATCAATTTGACTCTAATTGGCCGATGACACTTTAAATCCCAGTGAGGGGGGGAATAAACACTGAGGAGGACAGTCAAACAGAAACAAACAGTAAAACATGTAAAAATCATTAGCACAGGATTCTCTCCTTCCTCTGGACCATATTCACTGTATTTATTAGACTGTTGATGCAGCCACAGATGTAAAATGCTCTGCAAGAAAGTTAAAATTACACAGACCGAGCAGCTTTAACTTCCAACACCTGTGACAGTTACTTTATGAATATAATATAATAATTGTGCTTCATCTTTTCACTGCAGAGGCTTTAATATCTTATCCCACCTGCTGCTGTTGATTGTGCAACCAAACTGCCCATCAGCCTCATTTCTGTGATACCCGTTGTTTTTATAGATCTCGTGATTTTAATGTGGGTATGGAAAATGTGTTCTGTTGGAAAGAATGACTCACTCAATAAAGGCCTACATGCCTGTATTATGATATGACTGTCTTTCTCCACTGAGCTATCAAGTTGCTTCGGATGTTTAGACTATGCATCTGTTGCCCTATAATTTTAGGTCAGGCCGAAGCCGTGTTGTCTTAGCACCACGGACTAAATCATTCTTCTTGCTTACTAATTCATGATAAACATTAACCCAGAGTTGCATGATTTTCAAAAAGCCTTTTGAACTCCTGCGTTTCCCCCCCTTGAGTCTTATTTTTAGTTCTGGTTATTTATAGCAGCACATATATTTAGCCCAGACCACCTGTGTCAGTGATCTGTGCACATTGTGTGAGTTCGAGAGAGAGCGTGTGTATGTGTGTGTGTGTGTGTTTGCTTTCCATGCCCAATTTCCAGCAATAAGGAGAGCGATGCATGCAGTAGCCCAGTGCTGCGTGTGGACCACAAGGTGGAGAACTGGAGGCTGGAATTAACCAGTGACTCTCCAACACGGAGGAGGAGGAGGAGGAGGAGGAGGAGGAGGAGGGATCTTCTCATGCAGCTCGTGTCACTGCAGCGACAGCGTCTGAAGGTGTCGGATGAAAAACTGCAGCACACGATAGAGAACTGACGAAAATAACAATTAAGATGTTGATATTTTTTTACGATTTAGTACAAATTACATTATTATTGTTATCAATTATACTATTATCACAAAGCTGTTTATATTTCTTGATTTCAAAACATTTAAAATTGAAGATATATCGTAGGACATCTGGAATTTTCAGTGGTGGAAAGTTCCCCTGATCTTTTGCTGAAGTGAAAGTGGTAATAACACGGTGCAGAAATCCTATTTTCCTAATTTATTCCTAATTTAAGTACAAACGGATCAACATGAGGTTATTTTTATGTGTAAAAGAACTCAATGTGCAGATCAACCCCTCATTATATTATTGGCTTGTAATTATTACTTTCAACACTAGGCTGTTGCTTTTTAATGTGGAAATTTACCAGTCATAAAATATAGTGCAGTAAAAAAAGTGAAATACTTTCCTCCGCTGTCTCGAACCTTAACGACCAGATATGTTTGTCATTGACAAACTTTTGCAGCAGTAGTGGACAGAAGCAAATTGATGCCACTGACTTCAGCCCTTTATAGTGGCTGCAGGTTCGATTTCCGGCTTGTGGCCCTTTGCTGTGCGTCATCCCTCTCTCTCTCTCTCCCTTTCATGCTTCAGCTATCAAATTAAGATATTTTAACAATCATTCTAAGTCAGCATGTGTTCCTTCTTCTTCCTGCTGGAGTTTGAGTTTCTGCTTGAGTTTTGTTTCTGGCCCCTTCAAAGATTCACTTCCTTGACTGCAGGACAGGATTTGCTGATATTTATTTGAATCCGTTCCTTCCCCTGTTGATGCAGCGTTTCCTGTGTGAGTGGCTGCCACTCAACCTCAGAGCAGAATTATCCACCCACTGGGGAACAGTCGGCAAAGAGGTGGCTTCCCTGATAGATGTTTATCTGCAGGTGAAAGCCGAGGTCCCGGTGGCCACCCGACTGGAATCAGCATTCTGAGTGCGCAGGGTGAGCTGCTGCTGTCGTCGTTACGGAACCTGAGTGAGTTTAACACCGAAGCCGCTGAGGTACTTGACGGACAGATTTAAAAAATCACAATAAATCAACAGTGTCACGATCTCGTGTCCGACCGGAGCCTGAATAACATCACGACTGATCTGCTGCGGATAGATGGTAGAAAAAAACAGGTTTTAATAGGATTACATAGTGAAGCAGAGGAAAGCAACACAGCAGTTTGTTACGAAGCAGCATCTGGTTACTTTTGCCTGTCTGGTTACTTGACATCAAAGTGACCTTCCTAATCAGAGCTTTTGTTCTCCGACAAGAACCATGATCCACCTCAGACAGATGCACGATTATCAGAGGAAGTGAAAACGCAAACCAGATATTTAAACATCACTGACACTGGCATCGTCTTATACACAATATTGTTTTAATATTTTATATAACCTGCTTAATGATACTATATAACAACTAAATCAGAAACACATTTGGTCTGATCCTTCCCACACTTGTGTCCATAAAGTATTCATAAAGTATTTGAGGATATAAAATAGTATTTACTAAAGTCCAAGACAATAAACATTACAGATAAATTAAATTACGTATGTGTGAGGTGGTTTGATGAACTGGTTTTTGAGCTGCTTGACTTTTTGATAATTATTAAATAAATGTATTTCCACTGCCACAGATGTAAAAGAAAATGTTCCATGTGTTTTATATAAAATTTATGCATAAGGGACATGTCTGTCTCCACTGTGAAGTCTGGTTATTTTAGTATCAGCAGAGACCAGAAATCTGATCAAAGTCATGAGGGTATAACGCAGACCTTTTTAAATAAGTCACACACACACACACACACACACACACACACACACACACACACACACACACACACACACACACACCACACAAACTTTTAAAAAGTCACACACACACACACACACACACACACACACACACACACACACACACACACACACACACACACACACACACACACACACACACACAGTTTTGGTTTCTCATTGTAATTTAGGGACTAAAGAATTCTGTCTGACACACGTACGTCCTGTCGTCATCGCCTACGTGGGCGGAGTCTACCTGTACTCGACCCTGATTGGTTTGTAGACGGTGTCTGAAGTTGCCGTTTCACAGTTGGGGGAGTAGTTTTTCTGTTTATTTAGTTGCCAAGGTAACATCATGATGGTATTACTACCAGAGCCAAATGATGGTTCAAACATTATATGTGAATGAACGTTTGTCCAATGGTCTGGACCATGGCCTGAGGGTTAGGGGTTAGAGTTAAAGCTTCTCTTTTTCACACTTAATTAAGAATATAAAAACTGTTCATATAAAACGATCTCAGCGCAGCTTTGTCTCTTCTCTTGATTGTTGGCTGGAATAATCAAATCCCAACACAAAGGTCCATTTACTAAGTGTTCTTGGGGTTTTTATTGTATCACATGATCTTCTGCAGCAATTGTCATGAAATCAGACACATTCAAATATTCAATATTCTTACCTAATATCTCTATTCTATGTATGAAATCCTCGTCTTCTACAGACTTGAAGGGCAGCTGTCACTAGTTACGCTGTTCGATCAGATTCTGTGACCTGCAGTTGAGCAACAACCATTTCAGGTGACATTGACATGAGTGAGCTCCGTCTTTCAAGACTAAAAGCTGAGTCAAACTAATTTTATGCTAAAAAAAAACACAGACGCTAGAACATTTATTGTTCTTAATGAGTAGTGTTCTGAATATTTCTTTAAAGAAACACAAAATATGATGCCTCTGCTTTATACTTCATTAGTTGTGAGGTCATTTGGCAAAGTCAGAGTGTCGTGGTGTTTAGTCTCTGCTTGAGAAGGCGAAGTGGTTGGTTCGGGGCGGCTGTCGCTCACAAGTTCCACCGTCACTGTCGGAGGTTTCAACTGTTTTTCCTGCGGGTTTTTCCGTGGTGACCTTGGAGACGGCCTTGGGGAAGCTCTGGGTGAATGTCGCGGTGAATGCCGAGGAGAGGGACGCAGCTGCTTCTTAAGTTCGTACTCTTCAGCGCTGACCTCAGGCACCAGCACCTTAGCAGTGTGATTGAACAGGATGTAATCCACTCTGTAGAACCTCCTACTGACCCTGATCATCTCCTGGAAGAGGTGACCCCAGAGGATTTCAGGTGGCGTGTACGAGGTGCGGCTCTGGTGCAGCATACCCGTGGAGTCGTCTGTGTAGGTAAAAGAAACCACCAACTCAAAGTCAGCTTTACGCAGATCGACCAAGCTCATCTTGTACAGCGGGCTGCCGGGTGCGATCTTGTGGAAGATGGTGGTGGGCGTGACCAGGACAATGGCGCTCTGCTGGATGACCAGGTCTTCGTAGGTCACGTCCACTTTCCCTGTGGCGTGCACCGTGGCGCGGACTATCTGCGCACAAGCCGTCCCCTCCACCAGGTGGTTCCTGCGGAAGTCCCCGACTCTCCAGGAAAGACACAGGTAACCGTTGTGAAGGTTGATGACTGCGCGGTTGCTGAAGCCCACCGTCTGTGCTCTCTTTCTGGCCGACGCCATTTTGGCAACGACAATTCCGATGATAAAGGTGTCGATGAAGCAGCTGATGACATCTTGTATAGTGACGATTATAATGGCAATCATGCAATTATCGGACATTCCCCTGAAGCCGTAGCCGATGGTGGTTTGAGTTTCGAGCGAGAAGAGGAACGCGGCTGTGAAGCTACGCACTTCGTACACACACGGCTGATTTCCTAAATCTCTGATGTCTCCGTGAGCGAGAGCAATGACCCAGTAGATGATGCCAAAGAAGAGCCAGGACAGGATGTAAGAGAGAGCAAAGATCAGAAACATCACCCTCCATCTGATCTCAATCAAGGTGGTGAAGATGTCTGTCACGAACAGCATCCACTCCTCGGGAACATGGCGGAACACAACGTTACAGTGTCCCTCTTTACGTACGTAGCGGTATTTCTTATGTTGAGGTCCGTTTTTAGTTTTCGCACCGACATCGTCATTGGGGCTCACGGATATATATTTCTGCATATTCCAGAGTCTGTAGGAAAGATGGTGGACAAGTTTTAGCAATTGTGTTTATCAGAATATCAAGATAAATATACGACATTATCATTACATTGGTGAAAACACAAATACAACCAATAGAAATTGATTAAGAAAGTACATCATTTTTTTCATATCGGTGCAGATCCTCAAACATTAACACTGAAACCAATATGACTGTGAAAGGCTCATAACAGCCAATATCTCAGATTAACTGCTCTACTTTCTGCCCCAACTGCCAAATGGAATTTTAAAATTCTACACATAATGGGTTTGAAATAACCAAAGCAGACCAGTAAATACTCGCACATTGCTTAGTTAACGGAACTTTGATTTCAGAGATTTAGTTTTGATAAGTTCGAATGAGGCATGAGAATAATTAAAAATATCGTCTCTGTTCTGGGTAAATATCCCCGACTAGGTCCCAGATATCTGTGTGGGTGTCACAGACCAACGAGGCCCGAATCAACAGCCGTCTAACATGTGTCAATTTGGACTGAGAGCTTTGCAGTGTGTTGTGTTGTGGATCAACTGACCCAGAACCTCTCCTGAGAGAAGGTCATCAGAGTGAAGCAGGTAACGGCCACAGCAGCAGACACACGACTCTGCCTCCCTGAAACCTGTCTGAGCTCTGACCCACATGAGAAAGCACGAGTCTACTTCTCCAACACAGATCTGACAGACATCTCCAGATGATGAGGTTTATTGTAGGAATAATAGATTTTTACTTTATTTTGCTTCATAAACCTGAAGACTTAGATTGCAGATGTGCGTTTATATGCAAAGACACAAATATCCACCTATCAAAATTCAAACACAAAACAAAATGGACATTTGTGGCCCACCCAAAATATCAGAATTCATACAAATCCTTGTATATGAAAAAAAGAAATGCACAGTGATGTTTTGATATTGTACCAGATCACTCTGGGATTTCTCTGTTGCTCTGATTATTATTAAAGAAAACAATTAACATTAGCCTTCCACGTCTATGAGTCGTCCACTTAGTTTTCTGACCGTGCTGTGATTGCTCTGTCTATTTTTACAATAACAATCTGGGAATGTTTACCATGTATGATTCTCTTTTTCCTGTCGCTTTGCACTGTGTCAATACATTTACTCATAATGGGTCAGTGGCCCCGAGATACAAAACCCTTTGTAACGCTTCTCACTTGAGCTGCCGTTTGTTTTTTTCTGCCAGTGATGTACCGCTTAATTTACTTTAGAGAATATAATAATATATTTTATCTAATGCAGAGGCTGTAGCAGAGAAAGCACAAGAATAATAAATCTGTTTTCTACTTTATTGGTGCAGGAAACTGCTGAAATTCTGTAATTAGAGGTCTTAAATTCTGCCTCATATCAGTGTAGTGACAGGCGGGCCGGTGCTGGGCAGTGAGACATCTTCTGCCCCTGTAACGTTACACTCTCAGTAAACAGTCGTGTTTCCATCCAAAGGTTTGCTGCTGTCCAAAGCAATGGCCCAAGTGATTTTTTTCTGGGTGGAGGTCAAAGAACTGTCAGAGGGCCAATAAAGGAAGCGCCACAGAACTGAACTGGTCTAAGTTAGCAGGGGAAAATTGAATGTGGAAACTGGAATAGTGTCATGGTGCGATCACGGGCAGAGGAAGGATCAATCACAGCCAAACCACTGAGAGCATCCTCTACGCCCAAAACAAATGGGGTTTGAATCACCGCTATCTGACTGAGTGAACTGGGCTCCAGTCACAGACTCTACTTTCTCCTGGCAACAGCAAACATCCGCACTGCCAGAGCATGGAACTCACTCCATGAGGTCATAGAAATAATGTCCTATTGGCTTCCCATAGTCCCTCCCTAAATACCCCGATATGGACGAAGGGAGAAGAAACGCAGAGTCCTGCTGGAAAACCAGGAGTCGCTGAGTTACTGTAACATTCACAGGTTATCAGTCTAAAGTCAAACCTGCCACCAACTTTTCATTTACTCTGAGGATGAAAAGTCACCTGTGTCTCCTCAGCAGCAATATCCCGGAGTCCCAAACAGCTGATTTCTGATTTAATTCATTTCTGCTTTTCTCTGCTGTACTTCTGATGAATGCGTACATTTTAGTCTGTTTTCTAAGAACTAGACCTGAAAGATTTACTCAAATAACAAACAATGAGTTGCTGACTAGCTTCATAGTCACTCAGCTGTTTTATTAACCATGTTACCTGCGTGGAAACGTTGGATTGGTGATTCGGACTCTTTTTTTCCATCAAGATCTGGGATCTATTCATTGTGATGTTTCTATATTTTTATTTTAAAGAAATTCCTGAATTCTCCCTTTTGTCTGGATCTAAGCTACAAAGGTCTGACTGTCTGTGTGGACGGTAACAACTTTATGGACGATAGCGCAAGCTAGCACGCAGCACACGACACTCAGATGGTTCCCTGACAGTTCCCTGTGTTTTGCCTACCCACTAGGTCGAGCTGTTTTCTCTACGTTCCCTCTGCTCGTGTGTGGAACCTGAAACAAGCAGCTCTGTGTACAAAACAAGACCCCTTACCGAGGAAGCAAACCAAATAGAACCAAAACACACACACTGACCTTTGCTGTAAAGTTTCCACTGTATTCTCTACGAACAAAGCTGTGATACCTTTACATTTAGAGGTTTAGCATTAACAGTAAGTTACACTGAAGCTCCGTCATCCGCAGGAACAGCAGCAATCGAGGGATGAACTCTGGAAATAACCTCGGCAATTGGCATGTTTCCTCTGCTGCTCAGGGCACTTACAACTCCATTACATGCTCACTTACTGCAAATTACATTGTGCCACCCATCTGTGGGTGGCTAATCGTTGCCCTGCCCCGAGGCGTTCTGCCACCTCTAATGACCTTCAAAGCCTCAGTGAACTGCAGGAACATTTCCATCCTAACAACTTGCTTAGCTTCACACTTGCTCCTCAAATAAACCTGGAAACAAGTGTCAATCTGCTGATCTGTGCTGGAACTTCTCCTGATGCCCGGTGGAGCAGAGTTCTTCAAGTGCACCTCAGCGTGGAGACGTCCAGTATCACGTTAGGACGCTGTGTCTTATGTTTTAGCAGCGTGTTCCTGAAGGTTAATGTTTAATCCAAGCTTCAAAGTACCAAGTGAACCAGAGCACATGGTTTTGTTTTACTCCCTCTGAAATCGCTTAATGTTGCTTTTTGTAGAGGTAAGCACCTGAAACCAGAGCCTGGATTGAACCTCTCTGATGGACATGTCTCCTCCTGTGTCAGTGTCTCTGTTCGGGGCCTTCGGTTTGATTTTAGACTCGTGAGGCTGAATTTAAATGAGTCTGTAACTCATTAACAACAGCAGGTCACTTTTTGATTCTTCCTTTGTGGCTTCCACATTTAGTTTCTTGACGGCCAGTCGTGACCTTCAGAACCTCCAGTCGTGCATGATTCGCTGTTTAAAAGATCAATAGATGCATATTTATGAAACAGAGTCTGCTCTGTTGTGTCAGCAGTGAAGCAGTGAAGCACTTTCCCCTGTGCAACACTCCTCCTGAAGTTAAACTTATCGTTTCTCAAACCCACCGAGACATTGTTCACATTACAATAAATCAAGAGTAAGCTTATCTTCGTCATGGCTGTGAATTTGTTCGGATGTCATTCTGAAACCTGACCGCAGTCATTACTTATCACCCTGACCACGTTTTGTTTTGTTTAGGAGTTGTGTTGTGCTCTTCATACTGTAGATCAGATTACTGATTGTTCTGCTGTCCAGCAGCTTTACTCGTCTATTATCTTCATTGTTTTTTTCAGTGCAATGGGACACTTTCAAACAAGCAGCAATTTTAGATTTTGTAAAAGATTTGATAGGTGCTTAATATAATAATCAGCAAATGCAGTTTTTAAAAAAATATTTTTTTTGAGGAACACACAGTTAATGTTTTCAAGAGAAGTTAGGATTCGTAGGAGTGTAAATATCTTGCAATTCCAAATATGCAGAAAACTTCAGATCCTATATCTAAGTACAGAACTCCAGATTCAATTATCTTGAAATTAGCAGCAGCATATAAGCAACAAAAAGACATTTCCCAGCTCAGTTCCTACCTTTTTATAAAAATAAACGCTGAATCTGCTGCAGGGACGTCTGAGCCTGGGCTGAACGTCTTCAAGCGGCCGAACAGTAGCACAACAACAACCTGCTGGTCTGAGCCGTGTCACTTGTGAAGTGCAGAAGCTGAAGATTAACACCTCCCTTCAGCATCACATGGCGTCACACACACACAGATGAGTGTCTGCACTGTGTGTTGTGGGTATGCACTCGGTGCATGCAGGTGTTTATTGGGCTTTGTCGTCAGTATTAATGCACCATTCAGCTGCGTAGGACTTGAGTATAAGTTCGCTGAATGTTGATTCATTATAACTGACAGCTTTAACCACCTCATTTTCCCGTCGCCCTTTTCTTGATCTAAATACTACGAGTCCTGGTTAGAGAAATATGCTCAGCATCTTGAATCACTGATCGTTAACTTCACATGGATTCTTTTACCTGTGAAGACTCTGAATGTCAGGACCGGTTCACACACTTGTTTTAACTGCATATGGGCTGAAATGCTGCTGAGAAGTAGAGCAGCTCAATGACACAGCAGAGGTCAGTGAGCAAAGGAGCATTGGTAAAAACAAACCTGATCCACTTTAATGTTTAGGTGATAATAAAAAACTCCAAGAAAAAGTGACCATTCTTAATTTATGCACCTTTCAGAGTCTTTGATGCATCTATTGTGTTTTTCGCTTCTGAAAAGAATAAAGACAATTTATTTATGTATTTATTTTTTAGCAGAAATGGAATCTATGAAATTCAAACGATACTTTGCCCTGATGCTGATCCATTAAAGAACCTGGGTCAATCCTGGCCCCAGTCCTTGGAGGTGACTCAGGACCAGGAGGCAAACAGGCAAACTTTATTCTGTAAATGAACTAAACCATGGTTCAGTGTGATGCGGACCCAGAGCGCCTCCTTTGTGAGGACCACACTTTGGGTCCCAGGCACCGTTCACACCTAAAGAGTCTGAATATCCAGACCAAACAAAGAAGGCTTGAGAAAAAACGGGTCTGGATTAATAAGTTTAAAGATGGGTGACATCGTTTGACTTCACCTCCTCTTCATCAAAGTGTCACTGTAACAAAACCCTGTCCTTTACTTCTGCATGACAACAAATTAACTCAAGTTAAAATATCTTCTACGTTATAAAATGTGATATCCTGTAGACAGCTTCAGCTCATTCACACCAGCAGATTAGAAATTAGCGAACCCTCTTCCTCCATTGTTCCTGTCTTTGTGAGACTTGTCTGAAAATCCCTTGTTCCCAGCCTGAAACTCCGCAGAGGCCTAAACCCAGATGTCTCTGCCCCTCTCTCTTCATAACTGCTTTGCAACCAAACTCTATTCACTGAGCTTAACTCAGGTTTCAAGCACTGAAACCTATTGACCATCGGCCTGTACTGAAAAGAGGCTCACAGGTCGTACATATTGTGATAATACTGGTCTTATCAGTACTGGTCTACCAACAGATCTGGGACGATGGAAACGGGAGCCTGCGGTCAGGACAACCAGACTTTTTCATGTTTATTGTGTAAATATTGTGCGGAAGACGGAGCCAAAGGCTACTGGGCAGTGTCGCTTGTACTATGTGTGTGTACTTACTGTAGAAGGGTTCGCATTCACAGGCTAAATGACACATTGTGCAGCTACAGATGCAAATGTCTGATAGAAGAAGTTGATGGTGTAGCAAGATTAAAAGTCAGATTTCAAGGGGTTAAAGGAAATGAGGCAACAAAAGTCATAGATTCATCAAAGTCATTAGGATTCATCTTTGGGGATCTTCAACAAAACTCAATGAAAACACATTTAAAAGCTGCAGAGACTATTTAGTTTGCATCAGTTTGCACCAGGATCCTGATCGTGGTGGCGGCTGATCATGGACTATGATAACAATTATTAATTAATGCTAACATTAGAACACGAACATGTTAATGCTTTGAGTGGATTATCTGCCTGGTAGGTGAAGCTAGATTAGTTGGGATCTTAACACTGGAGTAATTAAGGTTCAATCTCTGAGGCCCAAACATCAAGTTTGACAGCTTTAGTAAATTAGTAATCACGGCATTCACCAAAGTCAGAGTCTCTAACAGTCACGGTGCTTCTGTTAAAACCATCGATACACTTTGACTGTGTCACAGCAAAAACCCTTCGCTGGCCTCGGCTGCAGGAAAACAAAGCAACGCGAGCGATTTGACACCTTTTGTAAAATCTGCAGACAAAGAGGGCAAAGCATATGAAATTATTCTGTGGTTGTATTTCTTTCTTGCTGTAGCACAGCGGGGCGTCCTCACAGTAAATTCTTCTGGTTGTCTAAGCGTGTCTATGAAAGAACGCCAGCTTTTATATTTATAAACTCGACTGCATTTTTTAAACGAGAACAAATTTCAGTGTCCATGTGTCCATGCAAACTGTAGAAAGTCGGTGGGTTAAAGGGGGTCTCGGCAAAATGTGGACCCATAACAAATCACCTCCGTTCCAGGAAAAACAAATAATTTGTTCCCAATAAAAACGATCCACAAAAGTACACAAGCACAGAGTTGTGCACGGAGCCCTGATCAAACGTCCGAGCACATCGCCAAGGCACAAAATTAAAGAGGCCAGAAAGATTTCAGGGTGTGAAGTGCAGACACCGCAGAGCTTCTTCCAAAATTTCAAGAAAAAAGGAAGACGTTTTAAAAAAAACAAATGTGGGGCCAGAATTTGTGGTTTTTAACAGACTGACAAAGCTGAATCCCAGAAAAGGTGAACTGAGGTAGCCTCCATTTTCTGCCCCAGTGTTTGGTTCGTGAATCTTTATTTTGCTAATGAGGCTCAGCTTGTTGACAAACTAAATGAACATCGGGCCTGAATCTTGCATTTACTGTCAATGTACGTCAATATTTATGTGTTGGGATATTGTATTATTTAAGTTATAAGATTTAGGGAGTCGGTTTCTAGTGATATTTGTTGTTATTGACTCAAATTCATGTGTTGACATTTGGGATGTAAAGATTCTGTGAATCCACAGTTCCGTCCAGGCCTCGTTTTTTGAGCCACAGTTCGGTTCAGTTTCACTCGAGGGTGAAGTGATCAAAGGTCACTGTGAACTGTCTCTTTTTGCCATAGCTCAAGAATTCATATTCCTATTATTACAAAAGTTGCAGTACTTAGGCGATGTTTCAATTTATGGGCAGCATCACTCAGAGGCTGCATATGAAGAGAGATTTGGTCACTGCCCCAGGAAGGCTCCTTCAGATGTGTCCTTCCATCCCTGAGAAGCAAAGGACCCGACAGGTGCGTCCTTCTTGGGCCAACCTATCCAAGGACTCATAGAACAGGTGATGAAGCTAATGAGCGAGCTATGCAGATGGCTGAGCGGACACCTTATTGAAATCCTTCAAAGACGTCTCATATTGGTCCAGCCTCTGAACTCTATGACTGGAAAAGGCCGCCTCCTTTGTTGGCCTCCGAATGAGGTGACCCCTGAATTGAGACGAGATGATTAGATGAGCTTACTTGAGTCTGGACAGACATGGATGTAAATGGCTTCTTGATTTGTTGGTGGAGGCAGTAATTCTTCTATTGGCCCTGTGGCCCTGTTTCACACCGGGCTCCTGGGTGTCCTCTCAGGAAGTCCTGGTGCTAAATCCATCCCAATCATTTGTTTTGTATGTGTTCGTGAGCATGTCTGCGTTTGCATGTGTCCATCTCCTGGACATCTGTGCAGCGTGTGTGTGTGTGTGTGTGTGTGTGTGAGTGCATACTGTTGCATGGATTGCGTGTGCATGCCTGCATTGGAGAGTTTGTGTTGTTGGCATGAAATGACTCAGTGTGTCTTCTCCTGAAAGGCAGAACAAGCAAACAAGCAGCTCTGCAGTAGGAAGCCCGTCGGCTGTCAAGCAGCTGCTGAGGCTCGGCTCACTGCAGTTCAGCTGCTGATGACTCTTAACAGGGCAGCGAACACTACTGTAAACCAGGCCCCTGCTTTCACCTTCTATAGACTGTGCTGACTTCCATGTTCACAGGAAGCAGACTGTCCACAAAGGTGGGAAACAACCAGCGTGTCACACGGAAACCTATACCAGCAGGAAGCAGCTGAGATTGGTTGTTATATGCCTCCAATTAGAGAGACGACAGCAGGGACGGACAAGAATAGACGAGGTGGTGAACTGGGGAAACTGAACCTACAACTTGAATTTATCCTATGAAGCTAAGCTCAAATTTAACTTCTGCATCCTTGAATCCATTTTACTAGCACATGTTTTGAATATAAGGCTTGTAATCCTCTTTATTTACACTGTAATTCTTATGGAGCAACTTAACACCATCACGGCGTTGGCTCCGTGTTTCTATGGGAAAACACAAAGCTCTGCACATGCCATCAACACCAGTCATCAGCTGAAAGTGTGTTTGACTGGTAATATTCATCTACATCTTCCTTCATGAGATATTTCTCACAATCTAATGTGTCTTGGCGTCTTTACATCAGAGCGTGACAACCCGACCTGAACCCGATGGGAACCAAACGGGTTTGGACAGAAAAACCTAAACATCTGTTGGGCTCGGTCACTTTCCTGTCAGGTTTGGGTCGGACAGATATTTAGAAATTATTTTGGGGTTTGTTTTAAAATACTATTCAGGATGGGCTCGCTAACTTGACAAGGTTCTTTAACGTTCTGCCAATAATGGATTTGATTTGTTTCACTTTTTATCAACGTCCTGATTTGTCTTTTGTTCCCCAACATTTAGCAAGGCAGTACAAATGAGCACATTCGTGTAGACACAAGATTTAGGTTAGCCCTTGTAACTCGACCAACACGCTAACATCCGAAGGGAGTTGGACTGGCCCGCGGATCCGCCAGATTCCAGTAATTTCCCTGCGTCTCGTGTTTCATTCAGGAGCAACTGTTAATGTGCGAGCTTCATAAGCATTCTCATGTCACAGCTCGTGAGGCTGTGACGTGACGCTAATCCAGCTCAGCACCACCAGGGGACACGGCTACTTTACGCTGGCTCTCAGACGCACCGCTGGACGGTTTGGCAACGCTGTGCGTGTTTTCCATCTTCACCTGTTATTCTTTTCTCTTTCAGCTCCTTCTCATCTTTGATTTATTTCATTTTCAGTACATTACACCGAAGCGGTCGTTTTGTCAGGGTTTGAAAAGAGAGGAATCGATTTGTGGATCTGATCATTTACAGATGAATCTAATATAAACCATTCTGGTGTTTGATTTGTCACTGGATTCTCTTAGTTAACATGAAGTTTAATGAATGTCAAGTCTCGTATCTTATAAATATAATTTTTGTAACGGCTCAGCAGAATTGTTTATGAGCCAGTTTGACGACCACACAGACAATGTTGGCTTGAACACTCTAATCATCCTAGAACATGCAGCTGAAGCCTCCTAATGCTTCTACTGTTTCTTTTAGACATTAATTTGATCAAACAGACTCGTAAAAGATTAAAATCTCTTGTAACCTGTATTGTTTTAATCACAGATTACGCGGTTTGTAAACCCTGGTTTATGGTGCCATGGAGCTTATGGTGCTCGGAGCCTGGATCTATAAAATTAAAGCGTCTGAAACCGACAAATAAACCAATTTCCTTCATCTATTTGTGCTGTTTACTGGCTCTTCTACAGGCAGTGTAAACAGCCTCTTAGGTACCTCAATAAAACAGGCCTGTTCTTTCTCAGCTCTATACTGTCAAGGCCGACTGCAGCTGGAAGCAGCAGCTACTGCTATATTGTGTTTTGTCTTCACTGCTGACTTTGTTCTGACAGGTTGGGTTTTTCTGTGCGGTATCTGTTACCTTTCTTGCACAATCATGTCATTTCTTTTTAAGTTCAAGACCCACAATCAGTGATTTAACGTCTTTCATCTGCCAAATTTTGTGCCTCTGTCTTTTCTGGACAAAATGATTCAGCCTCTCAGAATCTCTTGGACATATTTTCTCTTTTCTTTTTAAAACAATCTCGTCCCAGCTGCACTAAAAATATCATCGGCTTCGAGCGTTGCCTGCGGTCTTTGGCTGCACGAGTTCGGTTTATACATCAACTCCAAAGTTTCCAATTAGATTGACAGCATTCTGCAGGGCGAATGTTCAGATCCTAGCATGAGGTCCAGATTCAGTTATTTGACTACAGCTTGGTTATTTAGTCGCTAATTCAACCACAATCTCCATCAAGAAAGTCTTGGCTCCATTTTGCATTATGCCCAAAGCCAAAAAGTTTACAGTCAGGAAAACAGCGCAGTTTAGCAAAGCTTAACGAGACCTGAAGCTCATTCACTGACTGATTTTTAAGTTGATGCTCAGAAAGAGAAACGATGAACCACAAATGTTGTCTTATAAAGATAAGGATTTACATCTCGTTGTTACACAATAATGTTTGATAGACATTCACTTTTTCTTTGTGTGGTGTTGAATTCTGAAACCTGAGAAAATGGACAAAGAGACTTTCTGTTCCTTTGGTTCTTCAAAGTTCTTCTTCAGATTTTACTGCAAAATCCAAACCCCAAAAATTAAATCCTACCAAAAGCATTGTTCCTCATTCGGGAATTCACGGTGTCTTCGAGTGTTGTTTCCAAAAACATAGAGTATGACCCTGGATTCTCATTATACATTAAACACCACCTCAGAAATCACTGACCCGATGGCATGTCAGGGACAAAGTCCCTGCTGACCACAGAGCTCTCAACTATAATAATTAGTTCTGGAAATGTTGCTTATGAAAACACACATTTTGCAAACCTGAACTTCATCTGTCAGTAAAAAATTCTACCAGAAGATATCTGATTGTGATTTTATGACCAAAGTATTCAGCTACTGTTTCCCATCCTGCATCCGTCAATTGTGTCTCGAAGAAAGGAACAAGTTAGGCAATGATAAGTATCAGAAACCTCACAGAAGCTCATTTAACAAAAATAACAAAAGAATAGAGCATAACCAACTTCCCCCTGTTCTCTTTTCAGCCCCCCGTTCATTGATATTATGCAATGACTGGAGGTAAGATTTTCCTAATGGCGAGGACATTATATATTTTTTCTCTGTGACCACATGTGCCTTGCATCACTGCCACGGTTCACAGAACTTGTCCAGCACCTATGCAGCGATAAGTCTTTGGTGAAATCCCAGTAGCGATTGTACCATTATATATATATATATATTTAAATGAAGATAATGTAGCATGAGAACGACAGATTAAATGTCACTTTTTCTTTCCCCCAATCTCCTTCATTTTAACTTCTACACAGCTTTGGAAAATTCTCTGGACTTTATTTGTAGATTGAAACAGTGGAGGAGAACGGCTTGTAAGTGTTTCCAGCCATTTGGGTTTTTCCACCGTTTCCACTCACTTTCTGGTCTGGACATATACCTTTCTGGTTGTCAGTTGCAGATATGCTCTGTATTCATCGCTCTCATGCAGGCCTTTCATTATCATATTGTGAAATTGCAAATAACGTCCGCTATAACTAATTGTTTCCTCTCTTGGATTGCCACAGCGATGACAAATAGGAGGATAAGAAACAGATAATGGTTATTTGTTCTGGAGAATGAGCAGCGCAGCATCAAAGACAGGGTTTGAGAATCAGGTCAGAGAAGATCTGACAAGAAGCACAGTAAGATGAGAGGCATTGTGGGATTCGAGGAATTAGGCAGCTGGATAACAAGCAAGAGAAACTCCGTGAACCCAGATACATGAGAGCCCCAGTCAAGTTAAAACAAATAATACATCTTCACGTTCTGGAACACTGAAGTGGGTGTTGAGTCATTTGACCGAAGAGAGGATGAGGATATGTCAAGAAACTGGGCCTGTGTGAATACACGTCTGTCGAGGAAAGAGTAATGAAGACTTTGCTGAAAGGCCTCAAGATTTATGAGTCTTGGACAAGAGATGGGCAGCGAGACACTCAGCTGTAGGAAAGAGAACGAGAGGTGGAAACTAGCTGGTAGAAGCCACCGTCCCAGGGGAGGAAACCACTGCAGTTCTGTCCCCTGCCAGTGTGTGGTGGTCTGGAAAGAGACGGCAGGGCTCGACCTGAGGGCAAACCACTAACTGCCACCAGAGAGGGTCACAGTGGGAGAAGCAGGGCAGCTGTCAGGCCAGAACACAACCCCACAGTAAAGACGAGCTGTTTTACAGTCACTTCCCTCTTATGTCATTCTTGAACTCTGCTTCTTGGCAGTTTCCGTTTTTCATCATTTCCTTTCCCTTTCTGTTCTACAGCTTCAGTCTGCTGCACCAGGCGGCAGCAGGAGGGAACTGTGTTGACCTGCTTGGATTCTGGAGATTATTAACTTGGCTCTGATGACTTTAGTTTTCTGTCATCAGGGCTGCAACTAATATTTAATGGCTTTATCAATGAATCCATGCTAGCAGCATAGCTCTAGGGCTATAGGGCCGGTGGCCTTTTGGTTGGTCACGGTCCCAAGAGGATGAATTGTGATAACTGCTTGAAATGATTTTCATCATCCAGGGTTCATCATCCAAAAATGTCTATTTATTAAGTTAAATATCTATCAAAACAAACATCCATTGGCCCATGAAGATGAAGTCTTGTCTCCGTCTGCTGTTTTTAAATGCACATATTTAATGTGCGCAGGCTAACAACACATGCTAAAGATCCACATGCTAGCATAGTGGGATATTAAAGTCACTGTGACTTTAATAAAGAGCAGCATATTCTCTCATTTAACTGGAACTAGCTAATATCTGGCATTTTCCCTTGATAAATTACTTAAATTACACAAACCAATGTCCAGTTTTCCAATAATAATAAAAACCTGTGAGACCTAATCACTCATCTCCACTCTGCGGCCATTTTAGACTGTTTTTAATATTATATTCTACCATAATATTGGACAACACATTAGAGAGACATATATTAAAAAGATGTGCATGTTTACCTGATAACTCAGCCACTCAGAGTGTTGACAGTGAAGCTGTTGTAACGAGGAGTTGGTGTGTTTTTGTGCAGCAGCTGAAAAGTGAAGAAACAAGTTCTTTTAAAAACAGTTGAAGCTGAGTCCTTTTTCCACTGAGGAGTCACTGTTGTGAAGTCACATGTAAACATGTCCAGTTGATCATGGAGAGTTCCCCGAGGCATGGCGAGGATGGGGCTTCATTCTAAACACTGCTGGTTCCTCCAGCTGGGCCTACAACCTCTACAGCATCACACACTCTGCCCCACCTGCGACAATAAACAGCTTCATTACCTCCTCCCGTCCACTGACGCCATTTAGTGCTTTCACTGGGATCATCCTGGGGACAGATCCAGCCAGAGACGATTTATTCTCCCGTTCGCACTCAACCCCCTCAAGTTGACCTGGAACTCCGTTGTACAGTTTTGCTGATTTGTGATCAAACTGCGACTGTGACCATGTTGTCTCTGTTTTTATCTTCACTAGCTCCAGTGACTCAGGTTTTTTAATGAGATCCATACATTTTTTCGCAATAGGAACATTTCCTGGGACTTTCCGGCGAGGGGTGGAGCCTGTGAAGAGCGTGGAGGAGGGGTTCGGGCTCGCTGGGAATGTTCAGGTCACTCTCCTGCTGTATTCTCACATGGACTCAGGCATTTCACCGACATTTTACTGATTTCAGTAAACGCCTGAAAGCATCCGTCCATGTTCTGATTGAGTTAAAACTGGCACATCCCTAATATCTTACCATATTAGCTCAGGGCTTTTTTTCAATCTTTGTTAAGATACAGAGAGGATGTACTTTATACATCTGGTCCTCCACACTCACACTCACACACATGGTGGAAGCCTCAGTAGCTCAGACCTGCATCTATATTTTAGGTTCATTGAGAAGTACATGAACGGTCAGACGGATTAATTGATTTCAGATGTGTGAATGGTTCCAGCCCTGGTGAGAAAATTGTTAACGTTCTTTTTTCTCTTTCTTTTACTACCTCTGGCTTATTTCTGCATTTATATATCTGGTGTGTGTTTTTTCTTTCTGCGACCATTCTGTGCCCAGTCCTCATAACTCCTTCAAGTCACAGACTCATTAAATTGATTGATTGGATGCTCAGGGCTCTTTCCTTTTTCCATCAGTTTATTTACCTGTTTTGGAGCGAGTTTGCACCAGCGTTATGGTAACATGAGCTTATTTTTCCATTGAACAACCTACACTGCATACATCACCATGTAGTGTAGCTGGAGTTAAACGCTCTGGTTGCCCACCGGCTCTTTTCCGGGGCAGTATAAAAGACGGCTCTGTAGGTTAAGGAGTGTTAAAGAGCCACACACATGGTTTTCCTAAGCTGTAAATTTTATGGATCATTTCTGATGTGGTTACAGATTTATACCCCCCCCAACTAAGCACAGCAGCTGCAGGTAATTACTCACTCAGCCGCCTCACTGTACCTCCACTGGTTCACTCTGTGTCTCTTCGTCTTTCTTCCTGACTCCGTTCACTGTGGCCTGGAATTTATTCAGATGCGCAGACATCATTGTCAATGCACCTTTTTACTTTAATTTAGCATAATCTAAAGTAATTCAGGAACTCGGGAATACATCTTAATGTCATTTTTGCTCAATTATTTTGATCGCCTGAATGTTCCAGAGATGTTCCGGCTGTTGTGATCGAGTCTGACCCGGAGAATCTCCTGCTGCTGCTTCATATGTGAAAAGCAAACCACGGAAAACGTCTGGAGCGATTTCAGAGTTGAAGTTTGAAAACTGACTTGACTTTGACTTGAAGTGAAAGGTGTGAATCTCCTGAGAGAGATCAGAGCATGGCGTCCGTTGTGTCCCCCCCCCGTCTCATCAGTCAACACTCGCAGGTCGATATATCCGTCAGTAAAGGACCTTGGCAGTCCCTGGTATTAGGTGCACTCAGTACACTCTCCCAGGCTGCACTGGGGTGAGGTCCCACCATGCGCTCATGCCCATAACTCAACTGCAGCCAAACCAACTCATTAGTGAAACAATCCTCGCTACGCACTGATGTGTGTACGTGTGTGTGTGTGTGTGTGTGTGTGTGTGTGTGTGTGTGTGTGTGTGTGTGTGTGTGTGTGTGTGTGTGTGTGTGTGTGTGTGTGTGTGTGTGTGTGAATGAGCAAATGAGAGAGTAAGGGGTGAGATTTCATGTTGTTCTGGAGGATTTGTCATCACAAGCTCAGAATGCATTATATTGTTACAATATCTCTTGTATTCCAACTACCTGTAACATTTTCCGATTTACTAATATTTTCCATGATTTTTTTCCCACATTTGCTCAATCACTCCCAACACATTATCCGCACATTAACCAGTCTTTGCTTGCAAAATATTTATTCATGTTACACACTATTCCAAATGAGTGCCCCTATTTAATGTGCTTATTAACCTTTATGAAAACAGACAGGTTATGAACTCAAAACTGACTGTGAGGACTTTTATGAGGAAAGTTAACAGTTCAGTGAGCGCAACAAACTCAAAGTTATCCTCATGTGCTTACTTTGCCTCTCTGTCAGACGTAGAAGTGAAATCATTAAAACCTGTTGATGATGTGACTAACGCCCTGGGACAAAGTGCTCATTAGCATCCACCAGCCACAAGGTCCCATGAGCAAAGCCATTAGCACAGGGTTCACAGAAACAGATGTCCGATCTGCCTTCGCCCCAACCTCCGGCAAACAGCCTTTTCAATCTGATTATCGTCTTCCAAACCATTAACTAATCAACTACAATATTGTGACGTGGAAAATAACGAATTGGTGTAAATGGGAAACTCAACAGACTGGTACTGGAGAGTTCTGCAGAAACTGGGACAGACTGGCACCTGTGCAGCTCTTTCCTTTGGATTAATATTTGGTCCATTGGCCTGAAACATGGTCTGAGGCCCCTTCACAGTCCGGAGCAAACAAGGTGTGAACGTGTTACATCCTGATGCTTTACCTGACCATCAGGTAGAGTGATGACATAACTCTACTTAAAAGGATAACAGTTAAAAGTACTTTTCATTAATAGTTAAACTTCCAGATGTTCTTTCCCATGATTATTGGTCTTATCATTAGATGCCAGTGTCCAACAAAACTCATCATCTGTAATCTCTTCTGTTGACTTTATGTCAGGACTTCATTCTGGGCGGTTTCCAGTTCTTCTCTTATTAATCTGCAGTGGAAAATCAAGTCATAACAAATGTACAGTTCACTTCCCCTGTCCTGTCCACTCTGAGAATTTACTGCATTGACTTTGAACTAACAACCAAATAGTAAATCTAACCCACTCGAACAAAGCGAAGGAACGCTGCAGGCGAGTGTTCATCTCATTACAAAGAGCTTATTAGGTTGTGTTTCTTGTTAGGCCACAGACACATTACTGTGTGAAGTAATTCATGCTGCATTTTATTTGAATCATTGCCTTCTGTTGTAGCTTAATAGCGACTATTCAATGATTATAGACATTTAAGTGTATAAATCAATTCTTCCTTCTCGCTCGCACTCACACATTCAGGGCTGGACTCAATTATTTGGCCCAGTTGGGTTGATTTTGATTGTTCAACAAGCAAATGAGACATGACATGGAAAAACATACACCTTTTTATATGAGCCCCGACCTGCTTGAGGTGTGAGCCGTATCCTTTGGGTCAGAGGTTATTAATACAACCTATTTACTCCTTTAAAAGTCGTTTGAGCACCCCACCACTTTAGTCATCATTCTTGGCAAAAACAAAGCTGAACAGCGAATACCTTGTTGATTTAATCATCCCACTAGTGAAAGCACGAAACAGAGTGATGAAATACTTTGAAAAGGCGAGTTTCAACCATCTACTGGATTCTGAGTCACTTAGCATTAGCAGGGCTAAGACTTCATGCAAGTCATGGGATGGACAGTAGCACAGAGATTCCCCTGTTTGCGGGGGTTATGGTTCACATATCACTGAAATGATTGACTGTTGATCAGAGCGGTGAGATCAGCTGTTGGTTCTGTGGAGGCAGCGAGAGCTCGACGTTTCCAAAATGAAATTAGGGTATGGAAACAATAGTCGAAGCCGTTGCCTACGGTCAGGCCAGTTTCCTGTCCAACCCAACGTTCTGCAAGTCACTACCTCCTGTTTCCAGTATCTTTGACTTAACCAGGTCGATCTGTAACTGGGTGGGTTGCGTGAACCTGGACTTTACGTTACATCTTCAGGATCTGACCCAGTGACAGTAGATCCTGGACTAGTATAATGCACAGCTCTGTTCTCTTCTCTATTCGGGCCACGGCTTCTTGGCAAGTGTTGCTGGGAAACTCATAATGTGATGGAAACGTGCCAGTATCCTGACATGGAGAAAAATAGAGCAATAAGTAAATGCCTTGGTTTTCTTTTTACTCACCCACTAAACCTCATGGTGTCCTCCTCCTGGCTCTAGTTAGTGGGACATATTGTGAATGATGGAGTCAAATGATTGATATCCTCTAATTTATGACTTTAAATTCAGTCCCGCTCTCTCCATTCTTCTCTTAATATATCCGTTCGTCCCCGAGGTGAAGACCCTGGTGAGCAGACTGAAGCAGCCTGGGTTCTGTCCAGGCTGAACAAAACTTGTGGTTTTCTATTTGCATGAAGTGGAGCTGCTCCACATTCTGGTGGGTAAAAGTAATGAGAGGCTGACCGGGACAGAGTGTGCGGTGAAGATGCTGAGGTGAGGAAGGGAGGGGAGCAAGGGAAGCAGTGAAGGAGACAGGGAGCATTGGAAAGGGAGTGGCAGAGCGAGGACACAGGGTGATCGATGGGCCACACACCCGCCGTGATGTAAAGAGGGAGAGGTGTCGAGAAGTGGTGTCATGTAAGGAAATCTACTGTTCAGGGTCAGATGCTTTAAATTGCTTTTCGACTTTGACTTTGTTACCGTCAGTTTTTTAACTTTATCGAACTATTGGCCTGGAGTTCAGTGAGAAAGTCGTACTCAGTTGTCGCTTGACCAAACACAACAACATGAATCTCTCTCTCTCTCTCTCTGCTGTGAGTCTGTATCCATCCACCTCTCGTGTTGGTTTAACAGTTAAATCAGTCAGGTTGGAAATTTGGACAAATAAATCTAAATACTACAAAAAATATTTACGCTAGAGCGAAGTGGAGAAGTTGGTGCATTGATTTTAAAGCCAACTGGGACAAAGTGCAATGGAAACAGACTTAAGGAAAAACTCCTGATGCACACGAAGCATCGGACTGTGAAGAAGAAGAATCGTCTGCAGTTAGCAGGTTGGAGGTTTAGCGCCCCCAGCTGTTTATCTGTACCATACACCACATGGAAGCCCAGTAAAAGTGAGGCTGAATCATCTTGATCGCCCCCTGGCTGCAGTTTAGGTCATTGACCCTCCTCCTCGTTAGCAGATGGGACATGGACCAAACACAAAATCAAAGTGGGTGTGAAATAATTTTCGGACAATTAGTTTCTGATGAGTTTGTTTTTATTTAGTTATTTGATCATATAAAAACCAATGATATTATTTGAACTGTGATGAAGCAGCTCTTATTGCGTCTCGTCACTCTTCTGAAGAGACGTCTCTGCTGTCTGGGTCGAGGAGATGGGCGGGTCATGGGTTGTAGTACAACAGGAATCATAAATAAATGTCCCGGATAGGAAGTGCAGCTGAGTGCATCTGGACGCCTGAAGCCAGAACTAACGTGTTGGCCTCGACCTCATCCTGCCTGGTCCGGCTCCTCTGATTCCTCTGATGTAGGAACGTATCCTACCCCATCACTGTGCCACGAGCTAACAGCCCTGCTCCCCCGCAGAGGGAGGCTGGACTCTGCATAGTTTCCACTCACTTGTTCACTTACACTTACAAAAATAATTAAAGGGCATGTTTTTAAGGGTCTCTGGAGTGGTCCTGATGTCTTCTTGCTGCAGCCTGCTGTCTGATCTCAGCTGGGTTCTAATCAGAGGGACCACCGAGTCAGGTCACTAACTGTTAAAAGAACAAACAGTGCTCACTCTGTTGCCATAGAGGCCACCAGTTTGGACCGGACCCCTTCGAGGTAAAGGGCATTAAATTCCAAGAGATTATGAGCAGGAAAAGTTTGGGAAAGTAATTTTCGTTGTTTTAATTCAGAATTTATTTAGTAACTGTGATCACAGCACCGCATGTTTACAAACTGCTGTTCTGTCCCCGCTGTACAACGTGCAGATGTCACAGCAGAGGGAGGATCTGTATCTGTACAGCATCATGGCCTAGTTTAAGAACCAATTATACTGCGGATCACTGACTCCCTCACAAATACCTGCACCCATTGGGAACACATTAGGAAGCAATGTGTTCATTCTTTCCGAACAGGGGTGATGCACTCGTCTGGTATGGGCAGTCGTGTTTGGTGGGCGGCCTCGGCCAAACCCATTCAGAGGGGAGAGAGAGAGAGAGAGAGAGAGCTCTGCTACTAGTTAGCATACATCTGCAGCTTGGGTGGACTGGAGCTGGACCTCAAAGGCCACAGCGCAGGCAGATACATGTGGAGAAATGAGATACAGCCTCCACTCACAGGAGCATACACGCAGGTCCAGGCCTCCACACGTTCATGACAGAGAGGCCGGCGAGCCAGTCGGCATTCGTTTGAGAGTGTGGTTTCTCCTGCTTTCATAAACTGGTGCGAGTGAGCCAAGGCGCGTTGCTGCCATGTGTTCTCCTTCCATGCCGCACATTGACGAATGAGATATCAGCGGCTGTGAGGTCACGCAACCGGGTCTGAGTCACAGACATGTTGAGCTTAGCTAGCCTGGCCGGTGTTCCTGCGTCTGTTTACATGTGCTCCCACTGACAGCAGCGGACTCAGTAATTGAATTGTATTCTCCAGTTCAACACATGGGAAAAGACAGCTACTTTACCCACAAACAGTTTCCCGACTCCGCCGACTGACTTGTTTTCAATTTAAGTTTGTTTTCACTCCGCTCACGTTTTCCAACAAACATCGGACTCATCGCTTCCAAACACGTTCTGTTGTTCTTCGTCACCTTGTGTTTTTCCAAGAAGACTTTTCCTTACACAAGCCCAGCTTTGATCTACTGTAGGATTCTCATATTCTCATATAACTGCACAGACGTTCTTATGTCATGTACCATGCAAACACATCAGGTTCCTCTGCTGTGCACCACCAACACTGTATGACCACACAACCAGGCAGCTCAGTGGGAGATGCTGATCAAGTCCAGATGCCCTTTCATGCTATCTTATACCGTCTCTCTCCTACACACATCTGCAATAATGAACACTATATATATAATATATATATTTCCTTTTCCAGGCATATTTATATCTCCTTAATGCAGCCAGACTGATACAACATCTCTAGGTTTGGTTTTCCATCCTTTCCAGGGTCGGCTTAGATCCTGTATTTCTTCAAAAGCCACATGTTATCAAATATTTTATCAGTCCTCTTTGGAATCTAAGTTGAGTAGCATGAGATTTTCTCAGCACGGAATATTGAAACAGCTTGATTTTGTCCACCTGTGATGTGCACTTCAAATTAGACCTCGGGACTTGCAGCTGCTCTGTTCATCGATATCGGTGCGTTATGTACTTTTATCTATTTATTTGAACATGTCGTATAAACACTGCTCAGATATAATTTTTCCTTTCTTCTCCCTGCAAGTGCTTCTTGGCCTGTGAGCTGTGAAGCCATGGAAAGTGTTTGAAATTGCCTGCTGGGAGCTACTTAGCCATAGACACTAATTACATGGCAGACATCATGTAAAAAGCCCTCAGTGCTCTTGTTAAACACACACACAGTCGAATGCTCGAACATAAAGAGCCTTCGGTCCAGCGGAGCCAAACTCCGTCTCAGCAGCTTGTCTTGTTCATCTATCCGATTACGTGAGCGGTCTGAAAAATGTAAAGGCCGACCTCGCCGCTGATGTCAGGATTCGAAATAGAGTCCTCTCTGCGATCTATTTCGGCAGCTGGCGAGCTGCGTTGTGATTGGCACGAGGATTGTTTTCCCCTTTTATTGTGAGACTTATTTTAGTGCATGAAAGTAAATTAGCCGCTAACTTTCTCAGGTTTCTTTAAATAAATTGAATTTGTGGAATAAATTGAAAAGAACAAGCAGCACCAGGGAATGTCGGGGAGGCAACAAATGCACGATTTACTTCCCTGGCTCAGAAATGGTCTGTTCATCTTCAGTGATTACACAACCAGTTCCAGATCAAGCAACCAAGGGACAGTATTTTCTTACACCAATGACGGACAAGTCCAGACAGGTCACCTGTGCTCGTCCTCTCCAGGTTGGACGTCATGGTCAGCGTCTGCAGGCGGTCAGCGCTGAAGAGGTGTTTTCACAGCTGTCTCGGGCTGCGTGCACGCTCATACACTCACACACTCTCTAAACTTCCTGCCAAGGTTTCCCAGTATACACACCAGAGAGCGGAACTCCAGAGATGAAGCAGAGAACAGTAGATTACAAACCTTAGCCAGCGGATGCAAGAGTGGAATCAAACAAAGCAATTTTCTTTTAATTGAGGGATCTCTGCATCTGAGGCCGACCACCACAACTAGCAGGATCATACTCAGTGATCCCATCACAGATCCTGCTGTGCGTCGTGTCACTTGAATGAAACATACGATATCAACAGTTTGTGTTCAATAAAGCAAATTGAAGGTGGAAGATCGGCTGAATCGATAGATCCACGTTCAGATGCCACATGTACATGAATGAGCAGTTCTATTCATTCCTGACCACGTTGGCAGACTGAGGCCTCTGCACTAACACAAACTGGATGAAATCAAGACTGGAGAGGATTTAGCAGTTTGAGATAGACAAAACAAGTGGCTCGTCCAAGGTAAGCCTCGTTTCTGTATGAAATGTGTTTCTGTGCAGATCCACATTGAAGCGATTCTTATTAATGCCAACTGTTTCTAAAGGGAAAAAGCTGCTCGAAGGTTTACCAGATGTTGCCGGATCGTGCGTTGATTTGCATGTCTGTGACATCATAACAGACGAGATATTTGAGGAAAAGCTAAATTCAGCAACTCCAACCGGCTTTATAAACAGCTATGATATTTTAAATCAGGTCTGAAAGAGTTTAAACTTGTTCTGAAGCAGCTAAAGTGACATTTCACTCCGCATTACCTCGCTGTCATTTTAAAGCCTGCATCCCGAGCGGTTATGTAATCAGAGTCTTCATCGGTGTCACGCTGAGCAAGTGAATTAGAAACAAGAACCACCTGATAGTGAAAATGAGTGAGGACAGGAGAGTCTACTCATGGTGCTAAATGTTGACGCGTTTGTGTTGAACCGTGAAGCCACATTCCAACGAGCGGCCTGGTTTAATTTTGGACATTTATAAGCAATCTGATTGAGAACAGAGCGCGAGCGGATGAGGGACATGTGTATCCTGCCATGCGAGTTGTATTTGTCACAGTGTTATTTCATGCTCCTGACTGGAATAATCTCGAAACACTCTTTGAAGTCTTGACCTTGCAATTTCACGCACTGTTACGGCTGGGTGGCCAGAGCCACTCTGCTGGGAGAGTCTCTGTGTAAACACAGCGAATTACAACCACACATTCTGTCAAAAGAAATTCACGAGCACATCCAAGCATTCGGAAAAACATTCTTTGATTTCGCTCGAAGGCGAGATAAGGGATTCCAAGTTGTGACAGTCGCAGCCTTCACTTCCGATGGAACCGATCAAATCAAGATTATTAAATCCAACGGAAAGCCCGCCGCTCGCTCGTAGGTGTGTGTTTGTGTGTGTGACTGGGTGTGTGGAATCCAGTGAGCGAGGAATTCAAGCCTCACTCAGGAATGTGGCTTCAATTATGTCCGTCTGATTTAGTCCACAGTGCCGCATGAATCAGGACTGTTGGGCCCTCTGATATCCAGCTTCCCCCCCCGAATTCTTTCCTGTGGCAAACGTGAATTTGCTCAAAAATTTGTCTCTTTCAGTTTAGACTTTTCCCAGAAGAACAGCGCTTTTCTTACTTGCAATTCAAGTGCGGCAAAGTGCATCCACGTTGAGTTCCTGTGATCCAGAGAACACTTTCCTACCAGTGGTCAACCACAAGCCTTGAGACTGCAAATTGTTCTGTGGAATTTATTCAGACTGCAAACAAGTCGTAGCACATGTCCGTTCACGGCTGGCACCTGAATGCATCTCCACCTACGTCTCTGGTGACACTTCTAGTTTGACATATCACTGTGCCAGGACTACTATACTGTGTGAAAACATACAGCTGCACTAATTATCCTCTTAGAAATGATTGAAACAGCGTATATTAATTTAACAAAGCCTCTCTGAGAATGCTTCTATTAAAAAAATCAAAAATATCTCCAAATAACAGAATCAGTGTTTTACTTTTTACAAAATAGATGTTCTTCTGCATTTTCTTTAGGAAGTGGGACCTGGAGAGAGTCTGGAAACTAAGCATCTAACTAAATTGATATAAACGGAAGAGCCCAACCGATTCATGGATTTGCTGACTGTAGATATGAGCATTTCATATCAGTATTGGCATTTATCTTTGCAGAAAATATGTGTCTTGGCCACTAAATTGATGATATCTGAGATCTTTACTCCCTAGTATTTATGTCAGATCCCCAAAATCCATTTCAGTTGGGCTCTTATAGATGGTTTTGTATCATCCTCCTATATCTTGTTATGAATTATACTTATATATATCTACGAAGTCCTGTTAATAGGTTTATTTATTTGACTGCAGTTTCCATGTAGACTTGAGAATCACTCACTACTGACTGGTTACCGGGAATCAGAGCAAAGCTTCAGTTTCATCTATCTGGTTTGTATAATATATCCCTGGTTTGATGTGTTGCTGTGCTGGATGTGGGACCAGCTGACAGGCCTGGGACGGAGGTACTCTGTTTCACCTCCATATTTCTCCTAATATTGTTTCCTATGGCAATGTGACAACCCAACCTCAGAAAGTGATATAACCAAGCAACCGACACGCGAGAGCACCGAGACACGAAGGAGAGCACGTGTGACGAGAGGAAAATGATCTAATCCACTTCCCTCTTTAACGTCTCACAAGACAATATTTACTAATTTGCAGAATCGATAACGCTGGCAGAAGATGACACAAAAAGAGGGAGAGGGAGAGGAGAGATCTTTCATCCAAAAATTACACTCCATTTACATTTTCTCCGTCCAAACATCAGCACAGCATGACGGGCCAACAGCATGACCAGCCTCTAATGGCAGCCGCCCCAGTGCGAATGCGGAGACCTCTGCGTGACCGCTTCTCCGGGTCCGTCCACATGCAACGGCCTCCATCTCTCACCTCAGCGTAATCCCACACAGCTGAATCCAGTCAGCGGGTGACCCCTGATAACACCGGCGCACCGAGCTAAAAATACTTCCTGAGGATTAAAGCCGGGCTGTGATAAAATCAAGATGAGTCTTGGACTTTGGGCAAGTCTCCGGCTGTCCATTTTTTAATCGCAGCAATCAAAACACGCCGCGGTGTGAAGCCAACTTCAAGACGTGCACTTTGTGACCCTCCATGTCTCCTTGTTTTCCATCATCCAATCTCACTTGATCAGAATAATTTCAGCACTTTTTCCTGTCTCCTGTTTGGATAACTGCTCTGCTGTGTTGACCACGACAATTACTCAAAGAGTGTTGTCGAGAAAGTATTGGAAAAGGTTCGGGAGGATGAGAGCGGGGGGTGGACGATAGCATGACGGAGGTGAATAAACGGATGATTCTGTTGTTGCCTGGGAAAATACAACAAACAAACCTGAGGAGAAAGAAGTTGTTCACTCTCACAGACCAAATCCTTCTTTAAAATCATTTCTGGTCTTTTGCTGAAAACACCGGCAGCATCAGTGACCAGAGGTGTTAAACCTTCACTTTCCCCTGGAAGGGATATTTGGAAAGTCGACATGGAAAATGGGCCGCTTTTTCCGTTCGGCTATCACACCTGATTTATTTGATATATTCCTGGAAAGTCTTGCCACTGCCGCTGTCTGTGCCTGCCCACACGAGGGCCGGACCTCGGGCTCGCCAGGCGCACCTAATCACACACCACGCAAACACTTCACAGGGATCTGCAGGAGTGTAGATCCAGATATTAACATAACCGCAAGAGGAAACAGTTATGATTAAAAATAACAATGAAATTTAAAGAATGTGTGTCTGTGTGTGTGTGTGAGTGTTAGAACCAGCTGCAACCTCAGAGGCGTAGTCCACAGCTGGATGCTGCTGAGCAGTGTGGCTGCGGAGGGGAAGTATGGTTTCATCCCTCTGATCTATAATATTTCTCAAGGACATTTGTTTTTAACTTTAAATCTTAAATCTTAAAAACTCCATTCACACATTCACTCATGACGAGTTGTGTTTATGACCATGTGATCATGGAGGGTCTAATACTGGGTTTTCCACTCGCTCTGGTTTTGTTCTCCTCCCTCTGCTGAGAAGAGGATCTGTCTCTTTCGCAGCTGATTGCTTCATCAGAGCTTGTTGCTCACTTTGTGTGGAACTGGGCAAGAACTTTACACTGGAAATAAATCACTTTTATTGTTGATTCATCTGAGATTATCTTTTGGATTCATTGTTTTGTCCGTAGACTGTAGAGATGAAATGACAGCTCTGAGTATACGTCATAAACCCCTTACTTATTATTTCCCAAAGCCCAGGATGTGTTTAAATAGACTGTATAATTTCTCCAAAAGTCTAAAACCCAAAGCTTAACGTCATGAGGATTAGATATTAGAAAATGTATTTATATTAAAGCATCCATCAGCTAACAGCTCTCACCTGTGCTGATGGATCCAATGTGTGTGCGTGTGTGTGCGTGTGTGTGTGTGTGTGTGTGTGTGTGTCTGTGTGTGTGTGCGTGTGTGTGTGTGTGTGTGTGTGTGTGTGTGTGTGTGTGTGTGTGTGTGTGTGTGTGTGTCAGGTCAGGGAGAGGTGACACACTCAGAGTCATGTCTATGATATTTACAATATTTAAAGAAGCTTTGTGAAGGCCAGAGTAACGTGTCATCCTTCAGTCTTAATCCACCTCAGGCGTTCTCAATCTGCTCAGTCACACCAGCACAGTTCAGATCAGTTGCTTTGATGAACGTCCAGATCGGACACAAGAGTTTCGTCTGTTCCTTCACCAGCTGTTTATTTTACGGATCGCACACAATTCGGAAGAAGAAAATGATTCCGTTGTTCATGTCGCCCACAAGGGGAAGAGACAAATGATGTGACTCTGGTTTGGGATTGAAAAGTAGCCTCGAGAATAAACCATGTGTCTCAGGTAATCTGATTACACATCAGATCCGTCTCAGGTTCATGAGAAGATTTTTCAGTTCATGCTAAAACTATGAAGGTGCAAGTATTTGTTAATTTGTTGTATTATCATTTGTTTTCATCTGACAAATATCTAGAGACAAACAATAAACTTCAATGCAAATACCAAAAGCAAAAAGAAACACAAATACAACCTGTTGTTGACAGATGTGTTTGTGACTTTCTAAAACTCTAGGTTCTAAAAAATATCAACTAATTAGCTCCTGGAAATCAAAGGTTCACTTTATTGGCTGTGAGATTTTCTTTGTCATCATATTTGTATAATTAGCAACACGCTTTGTTACAGCAGGAGGCAACGGTCACTCCTGGGTGTTAACTTTCCTTTGTTGGTTTCCCTTGAACACTCGCCAAGGAAGGAAGCTGTTTCATGATATCAGATGGTTTCTTATAACCTATTGATTCTTCTGGAAAGAAAATGAAACGGGCAAAAAATGGGCATTGATTCCCAGGCGGGCGACTCAGCGCTGCACCCTGGGATATTGTTCGAGGTCCATTGTCCTGAAGGTGAATCAGTTCCTGAACAACATGACCTCATTCCTGGCCTGGGGAGAGGTCCTGGGCAGACAGGCTGGGTGCTGCACTCACACCTTACTGAGCTTGATGTGTAATAACCATAATAGCATAAATTACAGTTTAACACATTCCTCAAATGGTCTTGTGACTTTTCAGATTCCCATTGCGGCGCTCGGACAGCGTGAGGGCGGTTGAGGACTGAAGGACACGCGGATGATTCTACTCCCAGCTTTGAAATCGCGTGAGGTCGGCCGTCGGTTAAAGACTGCACCCAGCCAATGGGGAATCCAGCAGGCCGGCGTGCTGCGTCACCGCGTCCAGAGCTGAGTGCAAAGTGAGGTGAGTGCAGTGTGTTCAGTCAGAACATTATCGCCTACGGCCGCGGGGAGCAGGTCATTGAACTGCTGCGCCATCTCCCCGGGGTTGAACCTGTTCAGGGTCCCTGTGACGTCCCAGAGGGCCGAGCGGCATGTGGTGCTGGCGGCAGGCGTTGGCAACGTAAACAGTCTGAACTGAACGCAGTCACATTCAAGGGTCAGTTCACCAGAGCTCTCCGTAGCTGCTGGTATCCAGACATCTGACTGTTTCTGTTTCTGCAGCTCAGGTTCTCTGGGCTCCATCGCTGTGATTCTAGACATGTTGGTGTTTTGAACATCTCTATACAAACCACTACAGTGAAAGGTGTAGATAATGTACATACTTTATTTAATTTTATATTTGTAATCTATATATTTTATATTCTCTTGTCTCCATCATTCTGTTCTGCCTGCTGCTGTAACAACTGGATTTCCACGATGTGTGTGGATCAATAAAGTTTGATCTCATCTCATCTTGAACCTCACAAGGCTGAGATCTGAACTTCTACATCTAAGTGTTAAAGATTAAAGGAAGAAGAAGAAGATATAAGCTCAGTAGTTTAAGTTGAATTCCTGAAATTTAAGCCCCTAAAATTATTATTATTATTATTATATTGTTTGTTTTTTATGTTGAGGATCTTTTTTAATTACAAGATTAAAACAATAGTTATTAATATATTAATATAAACTTTTGGCCTTTAACTTCATTGAAGGCCTGTGATCTGGGACATTGTGCGACGCGCTGCTGTCCCCTCTCACTGTTTTCAATAAGTTGAAAGAGGGAAAAGAGTTGACTTCACTGAGTTCCCTGGTATCAAAAACATGATTCATGTTGTCCGTACGCACAGTTAACGACACACAGCAGTGGCCTCGTGGAAAAAGCTGCCCTTGTTTTCCAGATAGAAATAGGAAATCAACTTACGACCTGTAACAGCGGAGGGAACGAAAATAAAGATGAGGAGGAACAACACAAATAAACAAAGCAACAACTGTAGTAACAGGGACATGAGATGGTGGCTTTTCAACGCCGATGCTCACTGGAGATTTATATTATTTAGTTTTTGTCGGTAATAGTGATAATTAGTGCAAAAGGAAAGCAGGACGAAGTGTTTTAGAAAGAGAAGAGGTTTGAAGTTGTTGTGTTGCTTGGTCATTCATTTCATCAGGTACCAAAACAGCGTTTGTTGTGTTTGCAAGGACGACGTCTTCCACACAATGGTTTTAAAATTATTTGTAAGGATATCGGTCATAATGGTCGATAGTTCATAAGGTTCTCGACCTTCCATGTAGACATTTCAAAGCCGTCCTTCCTATATCTGCATTTCCTTCATTCACACTGACGATGTGGCTATAAACTGTAGATTCCCCTGATATACGTCTGTTCTGTGAGGATCCACATGGTTTACTCCACCACTGCAGAACCCAAGGAGGCAATTCAGTGAAACCTGAACTTCGTGGTTCTGTTCTAAAAGTTTGAAAACATCAATCAAAAGCATACTGACAGATTTATAATGAGATGTGGGTTAATGAACATGATGGGATGTTCTAATAAGAATTCTCTGAGACCCAGAGTTTCCATGCGGGGCACATTAGTAGTATTGTGCCTCTGTCCTCTGAGAGGCTGTGACTGGACGAGTTGTGTGGTCATATGACTCAGCTCCATGTAGAGTCACGTGCACCGAGTACGATTCAACTGCTCTTTTACTGTTTGTTTGTGTTTCATGATTATCGATGTCTTTTTATTGATTGAATCAACTGGGAGCCTGGTCTCAAATGTAACACTGAAGCAGCTGCAGAGTAGATTCACTTATGAAATCCTGTGATAATCTTCAGTGTAACAGCAGAGGGCAAGTGCTTGGACTCTGATCAGATTTAAAAATATTTATTGGAAGAGAGCAATGACTCAGTTTTTCCCTCATGTGTGAGGGATCGACAGTATTTCCTGGTGGTCTTGTGTGTTGTGCAAACCCATTTGATCAGTTTGAAGGTTCCATGGCATCTGCCCAGACATATTTGGATTTATTCCTCTGGTTCAACATGATTATTGTTATTTAAAAGTCTGCCCTCCAGGAGCAAAGATCTTCAGACCTCAGGTGATGATCCGATTGGGTCACATGTTTGCGTCAGTTCCAGGAAGACATCCAGCGGTGACACAAGATCAAACAGTCGCCCGTGCAGCAGGTAAATAATCAATGTCCATTTGGAGAATACACTAGGATGTGGCCAGCAGGACCGAGACTGGACTCCGGAGCTCAGCTGTGAGGGCCGCGACCTCCGCAGTCTAGGAGGAGGTGAACGGGGAACAAGGTCAGTGCCATGGGCCTAATCCATTTCTCTGGCCCCTCTCTTCAGGGGCTGTTGTCAAGCCTCAGGGTAGGCAACTGTATCAACACAATCTGGGGCTCCGTGTGGTCTTGTTCACCCAGACCCCTCTGAACAGTCACCAGAGCCAACTGTGCACATCGAGCAAACACAGGGAAAAACAGCAGACATGGAATAACTCTCACCCTTGGGAGGCAGCTTTTCGGGGTTGTTCTGAATTGGCTGGAGAAGATGCATCATATGCAAAGAACTGCACACGTGCAGACTGGGCTGTATTTTGACTTTGGTGCAGGAAAGAGTCAAAGATCATTAACAGAGAATATCGAATGTTTTGACCGTATTAGAGAAGTTGTGTCAATTTAACGATTCTGTAAAGACTTTGTGCTAAAGCTGGTAACTTAGCATGAAGCCTCAAACTGATGTACGTCCAAGTATCATCAGGAATACGTCCTGATGTGTGTGCAGGCTTCCAGAAAACTACTAAAGTGTTGTTGGCCAAGATGTCATTGTTAGTATCTGAGTAATTGTCCTGTTTACATGCAGCAAATGTGGAGTAGAATCTGCCTTTCACAATAAAATACCTCGGCATTTAGCAAAACGTGACTTCGCCCCTCGTCAAATAGATTCAGATTCAAGCCTCTCTAATAACTGCGCAAATAATTCCACTGTGCCGGTAAGAAGCATTCCTCCACTGGTCGCTATGAGGGTTACCAAAATACATTTACAATGGAGGGTGAGCGGCGCTGCTCGTTGGCCTGTGTGTTGCCATAACACACGAGGTGCCTGTCATGTCAGTCTCGTGCTGTGTTTACCAGCAAAGGCCAACCAGTCACTTCTATTGTCACCGTGCTTGTCTTTTAAACATACAGAGCTACAACAGGAGGGCTTACGATAGAAACACCACCTGTGTACACTACAGACAGCAGGTAAATGAATGGGACTCGAACAAAGGACCATGCTCAGGAGGCATGTCAGCAATGTCAGGGGAGGACTTTTGTTTTCTCTGGAAACCTGCACATGGTTCAATACACATCAGCGTTTCTGAGAATCCTGGATACCAATCAAACCAGTACATCACTTCTTAATATTTTATTTTATTCTGTGTCTCATTGCTCTGAAGGTTGGATTGTACGTTACGAATGAAGATCTCCACTTCCTCCCACTATCCAGAAATTAGGCCCAAATAATCAGATACGAACTTTGCCACCTTGCACTGGTTACATAATGGGGACCAGTGAAGGTCCAGCCGATACACGTGCTTTACAAAGTCAGTCTCAGGTGAAAGGTCAAAACTCCAGTAAAGGTTTTCTTCCTGTCTACACAAGGATCACCTGATTTCTTTCATTGTTCTGGGATTTTACCAGGTCAAAACTATTTTAGCCTTCAAGTCAACAGCAGTTAACTCCAAGTTAAATCCCTGTTTCTTGCAACCTGAGTCCTGAGTGTGCAGCTCTGCCTCGCAGCCTCCGGCTCTGTGGGCTTCACTTGGCTTCCCTTGGTATGACAGTGCCACTGCGTGCTCTCTGCTTCCTACTGTTCAGACCTCAGGTCACGAATCGGCAGCCGTGATACTGTCCAGCCTCGAGGATCTGTCACCGCCACTAGCTCTGGTGTTTGAGAGGATCTCGTTCGAGCCTCAGACCTCCAGTGGATCCGGGCCCAGAGGCCTCTCGTGACCCCAGGATGTAGTGCAGGAGTTGCAGCAGAGGCTTTGGCAGAGCCTGTGGTTCCCGTGCAACTGTTTGCTAATGACCTGCACAGCTGTGAGATCAGGGGGAAATGTGTTGGATAACGTAACATGGCAGGCCAGACCTTTTCTTTCTGACCAAGCTCCAGAACATTTTCATTTTCAGTATTTTATTTCTTTATCGTCTCCTTGTCAGACCAAAGCTCCATTTTACCTCTCAGACCTGTTGCACATGTAATATATCAAATTCTGTGCTTATTTTACGACTTCCCATTGCCTGTCCTGGACATGACAGCAACCTGGAGAGGAATCAGACCTTTTTGGCAGCTCTCTGCAGACATAACATTTACATGGACTGTAATATATCCAGTATTAACTTGATTAATACACCCGGAGTAAGGAACTGTATTCTCTCATTATACTGAGCTGCGCAGTAACCTAATTAAAAGTTTGAGTATTTAAAATTTCACAGAGGTTTAGAAACGAAAACTCTCTCAATCAAACAATAACCCTCATTTAGGTTTGTGATGCTGTTCTGGATCACAGCTCACCAGATTTATCTGTTCAGGCACCTTCTGATTATGTTGTGTTAAAGAATCCCTGACTTATTAGATTTTATCAGTATTGTGTCACCAGCTGCTTCTACTCTACTTCAGGCTCCTTGGGGGACGTCTTTCATGGTGTTGCAGGTTATGAGCAGTTTAAAGACAGGAAACCAAACTGTCCAACCTGCTGTGAGTCCTCGTTGCATTCAGGCCAAACCACAGTGTTACTGCAACTTTGAGCAGAAAATAGACACAAGGGCGGACCATGGCAGCAAAGTGACAGAGAACTCTTATTTCAGCTTATCATGGTTGACCTGAACTGACTGGATTAGTTCAAACTGAGTGAATGAGCCTTAAACTTTGTGTTAGGACCTGAAGCTGGACTCTGCTCGACT
This sequence comes from Hippoglossus stenolepis, assembly GCF_022539355.2. Taxonomy (NCBI): domain Eukaryota; kingdom Metazoa; phylum Chordata; class Actinopteri; order Pleuronectiformes; family Pleuronectidae; genus Hippoglossus; species Hippoglossus stenolepis. The sequence goes on along the minus strand of NC_061503.1, from coordinate 19,237,338 downwards.
TGATGCAACACTATTCAACTTTTGTACCTTAAAACAGCAGCTTGATTATAATGAGTGTGATGGTTCATTGACTGTGAACATGGAGAAAGTTTCCTCCTTCACTCCCTGGACGTCTGCTCTGTGTAACTCTGGTGAGTGGGTTCCATCTCCTGTGAGAAGACCTGACTGAGAGTCACAGCTTCAGTCACAGAGTCAGGACACAAAGAAGTGACGAAACCCCTCTGCAGCCGCTAACTGTGGAATTATCCTGATTAATATAACACGAGAAACATCAGAGAGGCAAGAAACTGAATCTGTTAAAGAGAAGATGAATGTGTGTTAGTTTCTGGGCTTTTATAACAAACAGAAATCGTTTAGGTCACATATCTCTGCTCACTGACGTGTCTTTTCTCTCTGCTGATTGCATCGTAAAGGAGGGGAAACGGCCCACCTCACTTTGAAAAGTAAAAAAAGAAATCAGGAATGGCATTCGACACAACAGGATCCGGAAAGGACAACAAGGGGTCAGGCTGAGATTAAGGGCAAAAACAGGTGTATCACTGCCCTGTTTGGTAAATAGTGCGATCCAATCTCTCGGCCTTCGCGTTCCGCTGTCTGTTTGAGGGTAAATACCACCATGTGGCCCCGCTGAATAAATAAAGAAATGACAGAATGACTCTGATGCCCGGGGAGCGGGACTACTGTAATAACAACAACCCGAAACGAGTGCTCCCACTGGGCAATATGAAATATCCCGTAGTCCTCATCATACCTCATTATGGAGAAATGCAAACAGTCCAGTACCCGATGTTTGGGTGTTTTACAGCAGCCGCCTCAGACCCACAGATGTGTGCGCTCTGAGCACCCGGTTGCATGCAAAGTGACATAACGTTGACAGCACATGCTCATGCATAACGCTCGTGTGTTTGGGAGTGTTTTTCACTGAAGTAAGATTACACTTATTTTCCATGCTGCTCATCTCTGTGATGTATTATCCACCTAATTCAACGGACTCTGAGGCCTTGTTTAATGTATTTAATCACTGACTTAAGATAAGTCTGATTCCACTTTGCATCTGTGGTTGGGTCACTCGCTTTGAAGTGGAAAGCCTCTTTCCTGCGTGCACCTTACAGGAGAGCGCCGGTGGAGGGGACAGTGTTTTAGTGACAACAAAGGACAAACAGGACGTAAACACACAGTCACGCTGCACCTAGGAAAGAGTGTGCGTTTCATTAAGGTCATTTGCTCATCGCACTTCTTAGATTTTCCTAAAGTCAGATAAAAGGGCAGCGTGTGGATTTGGGTTCGGATGCTGAATTAATCTCCGCTGGGAGTTTGTTTGGAGAAAAACCCTCGAAGCTTCCAGGATGATGAGGACGAGCTTATTTTAGACGTGTACGACACAATGGTTTCGTGAAGCGGTCGCCCCAAAGCTTTTTCCCACCTGGGGCGGGGGGGGGGCGGCTGGAAAAGGAGGCGGTTTCTACCTGGACGCCACATCAACATGATTAATGAGGAGAAGAAGGAAACATGGAAAAATCCTGCAATGGAAATGAAAAATGTATGTTCTCTTCAAGTCACTTCCTCACGTAACATGTTTGGATTCATCTTGTTTTGGATCGAGTCGTTGATTCGACTGGAGCGTTGTTGTTTTCAGTTGGAAGCTTGTTTCTAATTCGATTGAACTTCTTTATATGAGTTGAACAAAAGAAATGTCCTCGATGTAGTTGTTTACTTCGGTGGAAAAATATCAGAACTCATTAACTAACTTCAACCAGAGAGGAGCATCAGATTGATGAAGGTCAACTTCAGGGAGGAGATTCAGGAGAGGATGTTTAACATGAAACTTTACTACAGAAGAGTTAAGGAACATATGTCCTGGTTTTTATTTTATTTCATCATTGTGCTACTCGGTATATATCAGTAATATCAGGTTCTGCATCCATGAAATGTTGGAGAAGATGTTGGAGAGAGCAAGACAACTTCCAGTTTCCTGACAGGACGTTTGTGAGCCTTGACAAATTAGCCTTATTTAGCTATTTCATATTGTTAGATATTCGACAAGGTCTGTTAACAAGTAATAGCCTAATTAGATATTTTTGAATGATCTAGATTTATCTTTGTATCTGTTCCTCCCTGTTTGAGCCCATGTAGAGACTCGGGGCAGCAGTGTGAGCAGGTTTTGCTGCACAGAGATAGACTAAGCACAATTAGGGGGCTTGCATTCCTCTCGTTTTTTCTATAAATATCCTGCACGTTTCCTCTCTTCTGTCTGTGATACTCATTAAACCAGTGGAAAGTCTGCCGGCCTCGCTCGGTACTCAGAGCCCCTTCACTTCTCACGGCCTCTGAGAGGGGACATACTGGGTGGCAGTCCTTGTGGGGGCCGGCATGTGGGGAGGATAATGAAGCCCTCATAGGCAGAGGAGTAAAAAAACCTACCTGCGTAGTGAGGGGTTCACAAACCTCCTCTGATCTCACAATGACTTATCTTCAAAGATGGTTTCTGTGGTTTCTGGTATTTCTTATTACACAGATGCAAGTGTTTTAATTGGTTATTTGAAACGAGACTGGACCTGGCTCCTGCCACTCTGCCCCCCCCCCCCATCCCAGATCCCAGACTCCCAATGATGTCTCCTCTGCAAGATGGCAGCTTTCATATCCAGGATGTTTTGGCCTCATATCTGGATAGTGGGAGGATATGGATACACGTCGTCCATCTTTATTAACAGAGTGTAAATGTAGTAAAAGTTAAATTTCTCACATATTTTCCTCACAGCCAAACCGAGTATAGAGGCATGTAAAATATAGAATATTATAAACATCCATATAAAAGGTTGTTTTTCTGCAGCACGATCGTTACAGTTATGTTTAGTAATAGATAAGCGGCCGTCAGTCGTCACCGAGGCATTCTGGGAACACATGGAAGCAGAACAGCCGCCTGGAAGAGTCTCATTAGGACGCAGACGTTAAGTAATGTGGAGGAAAGGGAAACGTTAGCACTCGGAGCAGATGTGCAGGGGAGGTACGCTTCCCTCGGTGCCCGCACAACCACAGGAAGTGATGAGTCAAACCAAGTCAGAAAATGTGCAGCGCAGTGCTCTGATGTCATGCCACTGGATTTCTGGGTATTGAAGTTCAAGTTATTTCAAACAGGGCCCTCTTGAGCATGTAGGTGTGGCTGTCGTGCACAAATTATGATTCACTGAAGAGGTCCAATGTGTTTGCACTGACCTATTAATCACATTTAAACATCCTGGACTCCTTTCACTCATGAAATATATCCTGTGCAGGCAAATTCATAACAGATTCTTTTGTTTTTCTCCTTTATCAGTATAAAGAATAAAATCTGTGGTAAAATCGGAGGCACACACTTGAAGGGAGAAGGTCCAAATAACTTCAGTGTGTGAGAGCTGCTCTCTTAAAACATCATGTTCTCTGTCACTTTGAAACCAAAAGGTATTCATCAGCTAGAAGTACTCTTATGATCGTGTTTGACTCGGGTCAGTCCTTTCCCTGAAACTCCAATCTGGAGCCATATGGACACAATAATGAATGCACACGAGCAAACACTTGATAGCACATCATCAGGCTCGAGCGTATCACAAACCCTCGGACATGAGACGGTAATAATGAGACGAGGAGACACTGAGCGATCCGCCCCGGTGATATTAGGTTCAGCGCATGCTACTCTGACGTCAAGGGAAAACAGAGCGGCTTCTCTACAGGTCCTGTGGTTGCGGTGCTTGAAAGCGACGGTGCAGAGTCCACACGAAATCCCCTCTGAGAAACCCTGCACCCGCTCCTCCGGTTCTGGCTGTCCTCCGCGTGGCTGCGCTGAACTTTCTCAGACCCGATCCCACACCCATGAGGAGAGTTGAGTTACCTTCACAGATGCAGAGCACGTCTGTGAGAAAACTCCTCTGATGGAAGAGCGACGCGAGGTGGAGCTGCGCTGGACGGACGCCGCATAGATGAGACAATCAGCTTCTAAATTCAAATGTATTCTGACATGTACTGAACAGGGGAAGTTTTGAGTAGCTGTAGTGATGGATGGTGCCAGATATTAGATATTTATATTTTGTTTGATTACACAAAAACTACGGGACAGATTTCAACGAAACTTGATAGAAGGATGAGACGTGGTCCAAGAAAGAACTGTTTTAATGTTGGTGCTGATTTGGACAAAGGTCTTTAACATGTTTCCCTAAAGGTCACGTCGAGAACTCTTTGATGAATACTTTTGGATTCCCTCAGATTATGTTCTATGTTCTCTTTTCTTCGAGAGAAACAAACCAAACCCGAACCCGATGCTTCAAAATGTGTGTCTGACCCTGGCCCGGCCTGTCAGGTCCAGAGGACTCAGGTATCCACACTCTATGTGAAGCTTCATTTATAATCCTGTTTGTCTTTCTGTTGGGACAGGATCAGTCTTCAGAATGTCACATAATAGTGAAAAACAAGTGTCTCTGAGCTCACGTCTTCAAATCACATTAAATACAACGAGATGAATACAAAATATTTACCCCAGTTTTGAACTTGAAGTCACTAAACTCGCTGTGCTCACTTCCCGAAGGTGTCATGGCCGCTGGGTGGAACAGTTGTGCTGTGAGGTCGCCTGTGCCACAGCTGCTCACGCTGAGGAAAGAGGCCATTTTCTCCCCAGTCGAGGTCAATAGGCCTCAATTTTCCAAAATCCGCCCTTTGAGCTGGAGATGCTGCGACCTCGGGGCCTTCGGTCTGATCCCAGTTCCACCTGACGACGCCACACAGCACCATTATACACCTGCACTGGTTCCATCAGGACCAGGTCGAGGTGATGGATTTACAGACATGCTGGCAGCTCTGAGGGTATTTACTAAACTCTAACATCTATCAAACCTGGAGCTGGAACACGTACAGAGATATGTTGCTTCACTCTTTAGCCACAAACCAATGTCCTGAATTTATAAAAACACAATGTTAGATTATAACTAGAGGTTTAATAAAATGCCTCAAGTAGTGGAAGGTTCCCATTACCATTCTAAATGACTGAGGAAGATTTCACACCTTGTTTATTTGATGACGACAGGACGTACGTATGTCAAAATTCTTTAGTCCCTAAATCAAAAACAGATCAAATCAAAACAACAAACACATGAAGCTTGGTTCAGACTGAGAAAACATCATTGTTCCATGTGACCAAATATTCACAACATAAAGAAACAACACTTTCAATCTTATAAAACGGACGAAAACAGCAAATCTCCACATTTGAGATTTAATTTTTAGAACGTGACAAATGACTTTGAATCAATCTACCAGTTTCTTGGTGATTGACTTTCTCTTGATGATCAATCGAACTATTGACTAATTGTTTTATCTCCACTCAGGAGATCTGTGTTTCAGATCCTTCCCACAGCTCCTCCGGTTTCAGAGCGGCTGTATTTTCCCAGAGCTGCATCCAGCCGCTGAGCGCTGACACCAGACTGCCCGGCCAGACGGAGTCCGCTGGCCAATGAAGCAGCTACTGCTCCTTTTTATGAGTCTCCACTGCCGTTTAGCTCCAGTCTGGTAAAATAATTTTGGTGTATTATTACCGAGTGTGTGCATGTGCAGTGCATGTGTGTGCTGTAATATTTAAGTAGAAAAAGTCTCCACGGCCTCATAAATTACAACTTAAATACTCTGAGGAGTCTGAAGTTAAGTAATCTAAATAGTGTGTGAATAATTTCTTCATTAATTGTGACAGAGTTAGTGATTTCTTTATTTTCCCGAGGAGCAGTTTATGATCGGTGCAGAGCAGCGTGTCGGACCCAGTTCCTGATCCTGCAGAGGCTCAGCAGCGAGAGGAAAATGTGACATCATGAGGCGAACCAGGACAGAGCTCTTGTGGTCGGACATGTTTTTCAGTAGTTACAGAAGTCGCGTGTGCCTCGCTCCTTTGTGAATCATGTCTCTGTGACAGCGTTCATTTACCTTTTTACAGTTTTTGTTTTGGTCAAGGCTTTTCCTTGATTTGGTCGCAGCTGTTGTTTTCTCTTTCTGTTTAGCTTTTTTCCACTTGTGTCAGATCTTGCGGTTTTCGCATGACGAAAGTCCGCAAGCTCAACCTTTTCCGGAACAGGGTGAACGGACTCGGCCAATAGGTCCTTGAGTTTCCACCGCATAACAACAATGTTTCAATTTGTCTAATCGGGGGTATTTAGTCTAAGTAAACTATCACTCTTCAGGATTTCATGTGCAGCCACAGCCCAGTCATGCAGGGCTCTTATTCAAACCATTTGTGTGCGGTGGAGAGTGGGAGTGGGGCGGGCTGCGAGTGGAGATGACAGGGGGATTGGATAACTTGGGGAGAAAGTCTGGGACGCAGAGAGTGAGAGGTCTTGGCATGAAGCAGGAAACCACACGCAGCTTGCGTGATTGTAGTTCTCTCACAGTGCGCTCTGCCGTTCCCTCACTTCCTCCTGCTCCGGAGCACCTGCATGTCTGACTGCATGACCCCCGTGACCTTTGAACTCTGACACTCCAGTCAACGTGTGAATACAGCGTCGTCTGCAAGTATTTAGATAAAGATGTTTCTCTATTGTCTTTATACTACTCAGAATACTTTAATAGTCCATACTGAGGAGAAGGTGTGTTTACCATCAGGCATCAATCAAACTCTATTAATAGAAGTTTTTTAAAACAATTTTAAAATCATGTCCTCAACACCTCGTTCTTAATTCATTATATTATTCTGCAGCTGTGAGTAGTTTCCTTGTTTCTGTCTGTCTCAGTGAGCGTGTCCCTCTGTGCAGTTCTTATTGTAGATCTATGAGAACTAGAACTACATGTCCCCGTCCCTCCAACAAGATTGGTGGAAATCGGTTTGGGAGTTTTTGCGTAATCCTGCTATCGAACAAACTGTTTGTCGGAGATAAATATTACTTATTTTTTTAAGAGAGACACAAGCGATTTATTTTGTTGCAATACCACAAGTAACCACTGGGTAACATTGGCAGAGTTACAGCTCCGTGTCCGATTTAACGCGTCTGAGATTCAGACAGAGATTCAGTTTCAAACATACACTTAAACAACCACAAATTAAAACACTTAAACCTCATGGTTATTTTCATGGGAACATTTCAGTGTGAATTCTCAGAACTTACTTTACTTATTTATTTAATTTCAAACCAACTTATTACTTGCTTATTACTTCACTGTAAAAACTTCACTGTGACATGTGGCTCATCTTTACTCCATTAACTTTACAGCCACTAGTTAATTAAGGCCCGAGCATCGAGCTGTGACAGAACGGAAATTTAAATAGTTGTTATTTTTCTTTTTGTTCCAGATGAAACACGGTTAACAGGCTCGAAAATTTTCGAAACATGATGCACAAAAACTCCCAGATGTAAAATAATCCCTCTAAAGGTTGTTGTAACTCCACATCTGTTTATAACGTGGTTATATATTGTAATATTCTGCTCAACCTACTGCTTCTGCTAAATAATGAATACATCAGTAATGGTTCTTCAAGTTTGTTTCGCTGATATTAAGACTTCTTCTTAATTAGTCAACACAGAGCACGTGTCCTGACGCTCTGCAGTGTAGATCCAGGTATAAGCAGCGCTGACCCTCAGCGTAGAGCGGAGCAACATGCCACGATGTAAATAACCACGCAAACACCAACGCTGCTTTTTATTGAGGAGGTCACGGCACCGCTTCCCTCGGCCAGCTCCTCCACTTCAGTTTCCTGCATCGATTTTAGGATCATAACTGGCCTCATAAAAGTTTGAGAGGGGACATTAGAGCCAAAGCCCAGACCCAGCCAGCGGGTTTTAATGGTACAGGTTCTAATGAAACACTCCTTGAGCCTCTCTCCCAAGGCGCTGACGTTATCCACTGGACACACGCGAATATTAAAAGCGCACGCTATTTATAAAGTGTGGGACAATCAGCAAGGCGGCAGGAGTTGAGCGTGTGTGTGGCTCTTCGTTGGCTCTTCGTTAGCAGGAGGTTTGTCCGCCTCAGTTTTGCGATGAGGTTTTGGCCGCTTGAGCAGACGAGAATTAAAGGAGCCGATGTTTTTAGGTCACCGCTCCTCGATCTGCCTCCCGGCGAGTGTTGACACTTGTGGGTTGGAATGGGACTTAATGAGGGAATCATGATGTGTGAGGTTGTGGCCCGGAGGAAATGCAGAAACGAGCGCCATGGTCGTTCATTTCCCCAAACACTGATGATTGGCTGTAACGGCCCCCTGGAGGTGGTCATCTGCAGGTCCTGAAAACTCTTCAAAGGGTTTGAATTAAGTTCATTCAAAAAAAAAAGAAAAGAAGAAGAAGGTGCAAAAAGGGGTTTGTGGAAAAAGTTGAATCCAGCTTTCCATCTATAACACTTTTATTCTTGAGGGTCGTGTGGGGACCTACAACAATCTGCATGTCTGTGGACTGTGGGAGGAAGAGAAGAAGACCTCACTGAGCCGATGTATATCAGAACTTGAGGCTGTCGGCAGAAACAAATTAACTCCTAATGGATCGAATCCTTTTCTAACTGGTTTTTCTTCCACTTATCTGAGTCCAGGCACGAAGGGATTCTGGATTCTAAAGGATAGAATCAAATAAGAACTGTTAGAAGTCACTCCACACCAGAGCCTCCTGTGCCCTGAAGGTCTGTTCAGGACCCAGGTCACGAGAACTCACGTTTTTTAACCCTTTCACTGTTTTCCCAGAGAATAACTGAAGCATCTCGATCTTCACACCAACAGGACTGATTTCTAGAGGTTTGTATAAGTTCGTGCAGCTCGACTGAATTCAGGCGACGTTGGGCCTCGGTGGAGAAATGAACTCTCATGAGTGACATTCTCGTTTTTTAAATGCAGCTTCTTTTTTTGACATTTCCACCTCCATGAGATATTTTAACGCAGGAGTCTGTATAATTATTCATCTGCTGCAGCCGCCCTGTTTCTGTTAATTGTGCGTTCAGTTCTTGGTCAGAGCCCATTGCCTCAGACTGATTTCTTCTGATTAAAGTTCAAATATTCCCATGTGTGGCCGCTGCCAGTCGGTGGCGTCTGGCCACCGCCGGCTCCTCAACATTCCTCAGCTGCTCAGCCAATGAACACACTGACTTCACTGTGATGTCATTTCCTGCCTGGAGGGGTTAACGGGCAGGTTGGTTAGAGCAGCAGATCAGAAACATGACTCAGGTGAGTCTCGATCTGATAACTGAGCGATTAACTCCTGCAGTGATACCAGGACTCTTCCAGAGGTTCGAGCTGATCCTTTAAATCTGATGTGACGCGTCGACATCACAACCTCAGACTTCTTCTTACACGTAGAGGAGCATCAACCACGAGGTCGTCACGTGCATCGGTCTTCTCATCACGACAGGACGAGCAGAAAACTCACTGACCTGATATATCACTTAGAATAGATTCTGTGGGTGTGTGTGTGTGTGTGTGTGTGTGATGAGAGAGAGAGTGTGTGTGTGTGTGTGTGTGTGTGTGTGTGTGTGATGTGTGAGAGAGAGAGTGTGTGTGTGTGTGTGTGTGTGAGAGTGTGTGTGTGTGTGTGTGAGAGTGAGAGTGTGTGTGTGTGTGTGTGTGTGTGAGAGAGAGAGAGAGAGATAGAGTGTGTGTGGGTCTGGGTGTGTGTGTGTGAGAGAGAGTGTGTGTGTGTGTGTGTGTGTGTGTGTGGGGGGTTGTGTGTGTGTGTGTGTGTGAGTGTGTGTGTCCCAGATGTTTTTCAATGTGCTTCTGCTTCCATCTGCTGGTCAACACAAGAACAATCTGCCAGAAGTGGAATCACACGAGGAAATCATCGCGAGAACACATCTGTCTAGAAATATCAAACCCTAACATATCAATCATAAGTAATGTATAAAAAACTAAGTGTGAAAATAGGACGTGCAGGAGTGTGTGTGTGTGTGTGTGTGTGTGTGTGTGTGTGTGTATTTACAATACACGTGCATATCAGTAATTTTTATGAGTCATTGTTCAAGTTGTACTGAGCAGAAAATCTTCTCAGTGGAAATGATGATAAACAGGATTCAGGAAAATATTATATATGAATTACTTCCACAAACTGCTGCAGTGGCTCAGTCTGAACACTAGGGGGCAGGCTGGTCGCACTAGAGTCAAACACAGGCTCAACAGGTGGAAATTAATATTATATATTAATAATTCTTTTCAGCTTTTAGAAAAACTTAAATAATTTAACAATATAAATGTGTATTTTATTCACAAATTAATTTACAAAGAAATGCATTGTTTTATATTTGAATGGGCAATAAAAAGAGGAACTAATAGAAATATGAAAATAATATATTCGTTTTATTTGTATTGTGCCAAATGATAATATACTATGTAATAAAATAATAATATATTATCTCAAGGCTCTTTACATAGAAGACCTTAAAGATATATAGAGACCAACAGGTCCCACAATGAGCAGCTCTTTGGTTATTTAATAACATAATTTAATATTTACATAGAAAGTTCATGATGTGTAGAAGTTATGAGGGTTTGGAAGAGAGGGGAAGAGAGAGAGAGAGGAAGCTGCTGCCTCAGGTTCCCTGAATGTTCCCTGAATGTTCCCTGGATGTTCCCTGGATGTTCCGGGTCCGTCTCGCGCACAGAGGACGCGCGGCTCTGTGCGCGCAGCAGCGAACAGAGGATGAAGATGAACTCCTCTTCGTGGAGAACCGAGTCGCTGCTCGTGTCCTCGGGCTTCTCGCTGCTCTTCCTGCTCGGCACCGCGGGCAACTCTCTGGTGCTCGCGGTTCTGTGTCGGAGCGGCCAGATGAACACCACCAACCTGTTCATCCTCAACCTGGGGCTGGCGGACCTGTGCTTCATCGTGCTGTGCGTCCCCTTCCAGGCCACCGTCTACACCCTGGACCAGTGGCTGTTCGGACCCGTGCTGTGTCGGCTCGTGCACTTCTTCATCTTCCTCACCATGCACGCGAGCATCTTCACCCTGGCGGCGGTGTCTGTGGACAGGTGCGTCCGATCCAGATGTTCCCACACAACTTTACTGTGACTGTGGATCGTGTGTTTGTACTGAACTGATTCCAGAGGGTTTGATGGTAGAAAGAGATACGTCACTTTGTGTTCAGCACAGAAAAGTTAGAGTTAAATATTAGAAAGGATAAAAATATACAACACAAGATGTATTCATGTGTGCAACAGTGAAACACATGAATCTTTAATAAAGCCCTGAAGTACAGGTGGTTAATATCCATGTGCAATATGTGAACCATGTTCCATCTTGATTTCAGTCTCATATCCACCCCCCCTCTAATGACTCCTTCCTGTCTGACCACCTGGATCTCCTGCTCTTCCAGGTATTTGGCCATCTGCTACCCGCTCCGCTCCAGAGGAATGAGAACCCCGAGGAACGCCATCGCCTCCATCTGCCTGATCTGGGCCGTGTCACTGGTTTTCTCGGGGCCGTACCTCAGCTACTACTCCCAGTTGGAGCTGGGGGGCACCGTGGTGTGTATCCCTGCCTGGGAGGCCACCCCACGCCTCGTCATGGACGTGTGCACCTTCGTGTTTGGATACCTGGTTCCCGTCCTGGTGCTCAGCCTCACCTACGCCCGCACCGTGCGGTACCTGTGGACCAGCGTGGACCCCGTGAAGGACGTGTCCGAATCCCGACGGGCCAAACGCAAAGTCACCAAGATGATCCTCATCGTCACTGCGCTCTTCTGCCTCTGCTGGCTCCCCCATCACCTCATCATCCTCTGCATGTGGTCGGGTCGGTTCCCCCTCAACCAAACCACCTACGTCCTCCGCATCCTGTCCCACCTGGTGGCCTACACCAACTCCTGCCTCAACCCCATCGTCTACGCCCTCGTCTCCAAGCACTTCCGCAAGGGCTTCAGGAAGGTCTTCAGCTGCAGGCGGAGGAGGAGGAGGGAGAGCAACAAGGTGCACGTGGTCCAGGTGGTGGACACGGTCTGCAGCGTGGAGACGTCCAACTAGAGTGGGGTGGGGGAGAGAGAGAGAGAGAGAGAGACGTCCAACTAGAGACAGGTAGAGAGAGAGAGAGAGAGACGTCCAACTAGACACAGGTAGAGAGAGAGAGAGAGACGTCCAACTAGACACAGTAGAGAGAGAGAGAGAGAGACGCCCAACTAGACACAGGTTGAGAGAGAGAGAGAGACGTCCAACTAGACACAGGTTGAGAGAGAGAGAGAGAGAGAGACGTCCAACTAGACACAGGTAGAGAGAGAGAGAGACGTCCAACTAGACACAGGTTGAGAGAGAGAGAGAGAGAGACGTCCAACTAGACACAGGTTGAGAGAGAGAGAGACGTCCAACTAGACACAGGTTGAGAGAGAGAGAGAGAGAGACGTCCAACTAGACACAGGTTGAGAGAGAGAGAGAGACGTCCAACTAGACACAGGTTGAGAGAGAGAGAGAGAGACGTCCAACTAGACACAGGTTGAGAGAGAGAGAGAGAGAGAGAGAGACGTCCAACTAGACACAGGTAGAGAGAGAGAGACACGTCCAACTAGACACAGGTAGAGAGAGAGAGAGAGAGACACGTCCAACTAGACACAGGTTGAGAGAGAGAGAGAGACACGTCCAACCAGACACAGGTTGAGAGAGAGAGAGAGACGTCCAACTAGACACAGGTTGAGAGAGAGAGAGAGAGAGACGTCCAACTAGACACAGGTAGAGAGAGAGAGAGAGAGAGACATCCAACTAGACACAGGTTAGAGAGAGAGAGAGAGAGACACGTCCAACTAGACACAGGTAGAGAGAGAGAGAGAGAGACGTCCAACTAGACACAGGTAGAGAGAGAGAGAGAGAGAGACGTCCAACTAGACACAGGTGAGAGAGAGAGAGAGGAGACACGTCCAACTAGACACAGGTAGAGAGAGAGAGAGGAAAGGACCACTAGACACAGTAGAGAGGAACGTCCAACTAGACACAGGTTAGAGAGAGAGAGAGAGAGAGAGACGTCCAACTAGACACAGGTAGAGAGAGAGAGAGAGAGAGAGAGACGTCCAACTAGACACAGGTTGAGAGAGAGAGAGAGACGTCCAACTAGACACAGGTAGAGAGAGAGAGGCGTCCAACTAGACACAGGGAGGGGAGAGCGAGAGAGAGACGTCCAACTAGACACAGGTGAGAGAGAGAGAGAGAGAGAGACGTCCAACTAGACACAGGTAGAGAGAGAGAGAGAGAGAGAGAGAGACACGTCCAACTAGACACAGGTAGAGAGAGAGAGAGAGAGAGAGAGACGTCCAACTAGACACAGGAGAGAGAGAGAGAGAGAGAGACGTCCAACTAGACACAGGTAGAGAGAGAGAGAGACGTCCAACTAGACACAGGTTGAGAGAGAGAGAAGTCAACTAGCAGGTAGAGAGAGAGAGAGAGAGAGAGAGAGAGAGAGAGAGAGACGTCCAACTAGACACAGGTTGTCTTCATCATAAGGAAGGAGATGATGTCTGTCTCTCCTGGTTCTTCCTCCACTTGAGGTCCCAGCAGGTGTCCCTCGTGGTTGATCAGATTCTCAAGCAGCGATTTACTTTGAGTAAAATAATCTTTACTTTTATCTGTTTAAACACATAATTAATGGATTTCCCCACTTTTGTATGATGTGAATGTCCCAGTTTAACGTGTTAAACCTCCACAGGCCTCAGTGATAGTTCCTGTGATGTTGAGTTTTCAGAAACCAGCTTAACTCACTGGTTGTTGAGTATCTGACTGGTTTCGTTGTGCAGCTCCTGTCCCAGTGTCACACAACATGAACCTGGTTTGTTGTAATGTACGATGTGTTTTCTATGAAGTCAGTTTTAATGTGAACGTCTCAGTTTATATAATAAATCCATCAGGTTGTTATGTGACTATCTTCTCTGTCTGCTTAGCAACAACAGGACATGTTTTCACTGAGCTCTGACAATGTGAAACAGACTCCTGATGTATGGGTGTATATTTATATATGTATATATAACCTAACATCAGAAGTCTTACTTATGGATTCCCTTCTGTTAAATGTGTAAAGTACGAGAGGTTAGAACTGTCCCCTGATGAAACCACATTTAAAGATCTGCACTTTTTATTTCAATCTGCACCAAATCACACACACTCATAAATATCAATTCTGTTAATATCAGATATTTTTCATCAAGATCAATGATTTTATTCTGAGAAATCAATGAAAATGTTTTTTAAAAACCACATCGTGACCCAAACCAGTTCCCTCCACCAGTTTGTGTCTTGTAGTTTTAAATCTTCATGCAAAGTAAAACACAAACAGACAAAACATTTGTAACAATTTTAAGAAAAGGTGAGAATTATCTTTTTTTATCTGCAGCAATTTTTTATTGACATGAATTAAAGTTGACTTGTTCTGCTTCACAAACACGATGAAGAATAATGTTTTCATGAATCTGTTCTCAGTGAATTCTCCATCTGAGACGTCGTGATGAATCAGTGCTGAAGATGCTGAGTTTCCATCACACAGAATCCAGCTCGTGTCAAATGGTTCTGATTATTGTCTCTAACGCTGCAGTAAATATGTCTTTATGTCTTTATATTAAGAATGATTTGAACTTGCTCAGCAGAGCGACAACAAACAACCAACTGTCAATACCTCGTATCACCATGGAAACCAGACCTCAGAACAGTTGTTCTCGCTCAGTAACGAGTTCGCCTGCTGCTCACTCACTCACTCGCTCGCTCGCTCTGTTAAAATGTGTTTGCAGCTTTCACGTGTTTCTCTCGTAGAAGAAGCTTCAGAGCTCGTTAGGACGAACTCGACCTGGAGGCTCTCAGCTCTGATGACGTTTCCTCACCGAGGCTCAGAACACAAACACAATCTGTGACAGAAACACTTCAATCTGGAGCTGGAACCAAAAAGGTGATTCACAGGAACTCAGATAACAAATCAGATCGGTTCAGGTCTGAGGTTATTTCATTTATTTGTTATGATCTAATGATCTGGTCAGTGCTGCGTCATCAACAGAACCCTCCAGTTCGTTCAGATTTCCCTTTATTCGATTGAAATGTTAAACAGATAAATTACATAATTACACATCGTTCATTCCTCTTTGTTCAAACCCTTCATCGGACGGGACGACGGGGAAAGAGAAGCGGGGAGTTAGCAGAGTGACAGGAAGATGAGTCTGTGTTTGTTAAAGATCTTCTCAGGCGGACGTGTCGAACAGCTTCTCGATCATCTCCTCCACTTCCTCCGGTCGGTACTTGTGATACTTCTCTGGGTTCTTGGTGAAAGAGACGTTGGCACATCTGGAAGAAACACGACAAACAGAGGTGAGTGATGAAAAGGACAGAACATCGGAATGTATCAGGACCAGGTTCTATCTGATCTTCAGTTTGAATGAAGGAAACTTTTATGTAAACTTTGATTTATCAAATGTCACAAACTAGTGATAAATGGCTGAATTATACAAATTAGTCCAAAGCATCTAAATATTTAGTTGACTGTCATAATGTAAAAAGAAAAAATGTATCAATCACAATCAAGAAGCTGGAAGAAGAAAGTTAAACGATTAACTGAGAAAATCATTTTTCCAGGATTTTCTTTGTTGTTAAAAAATAACTTAATTAATTATCAATACAATAATTTAAATGGAAAATTCTTTAATCATATTAATATTCCACATATGAATAAATACGTAACATCGTAATTTGATGATTATGCTGCAACAAACAAGTCAAACCTCAAAGATGTTTTTTCATTTTACAATAATATGAAATTTTATAAATTCTCACACTGGAGGAAACAGAGAATAATTATTAATTAATTATCGAACTGTTCTCCGTCGATCTGCGAATCATTTCAGTTCTATTTTAACATATGTTATTAAATATTTAGCCAATGAGATTTTTCCTCTAATGAATTATTAATTGATTATCTGACATACTCGAGGTAAATCGAAGTTTCCAGAGTAAATCTGTGGAACTTCTATTAACGTATGTAAAATATGAAATAACACTAATAATTGAAACCTCCTAATAAACCCCTTTGCACTGAGAGCGTCTCACCGCTGCAGGAAGGCTCGGTACGTGTCCGACACCACTCTCCTCTGGGCCCGACGGATGAAGTCCCGCTGCTCCTTGTCGGGAATGGCCCAGCCCTTCTGCGTCTTACACAACTCGTCCAGCCCGTCGTTGAAACCCTGAGAGACAGACAGACGTTCACTTTCGCACTCTGCTGTCACAGCAGGGAGGATTTTTATAGCTGCTGGAATGTGGACAGATATTTGGATGTGTGGTGTCAAAAAGAGATTCTCACCTTGAATTTGTCTTTAATCACTTGTCGCTCTTTATCTTTCAGCTGCAGGAAGACGAGACGTCAGTTACGTTCACGACAAAAAGCAACTTGACTCACAGAGGAAACAAGTTAATAAAAATACTTTGTGTTTTTAGATATATGTTTGAATTCAGATTCTTAAATTCTATTTCTCTCAACTTACTATAAATTCTACAACTACTTAATTCTTTTGAGATAGTTTGTGTGATAGTTAGTGTCCCAGAGTCCGGACCCTCACGGGGCCTCTGCTGAACGGGAACAGTTAAAATCATACAGGCGTGTGGAAGTTGACACGTGTGTATCAGAGCGGGTGAAAAGTTTGCTGTTCCCCAGGAGGACGGATGATAAAGTTCTGACCTTGGTGCCAGGTTGGAAGACGGGCATGTTCCGGTCCGTCAGGTGCTCTGTGACCTTCAGCCAGCTGCGACAGGAGGGAGGACGTCGGGTTAAGACTCGGACGCGACCGACACGAGGAATGTCTGAGTGAGTTTCTGACACGTTTACCTGCGCTGGTACATCTGGATCTGCTGCTCGATCAGCTCCCGGTACGAACTCTCAGCTTTCTTCTGGGTCACTGTCACCAGCTGGATCAACTCAGACCTGAACATCCACACGACAGGAACAGGAGTGAACAGATCTTCATTCTCTAACTGACGTTTATTTCACATTTGATTTCCATGTATGTGTTTAACAGCAGAAACTTGTCCGAGGGTCCCACTCACTTCTCCAGAGACTTGAGGATGTAGTTGTAGTTGTTGTGCAGGAAGATGGCGCTCAGCGCGGAGTCCTCGTACACTTTGGATTTACTGAGCAAGTTCAGCTGCAGGTTTCCCAGAACTTTACCTGAAAGAGTCGCACGTCAGCTCAAAACGTTAAAGTTAACGTTAAAGACGAGGAGCCCACAGGGAAATCACGCAGAAACAGATATACGTACATATGTAGGTGCTGAGGAGCCTCTTGTTGAAGTCGGAGGTGTAGCTGCTGGCGGAACTCGTCTCTGGAATAAATACAAACAGAAACTTTTAGCTTTAAACAACTTTTACTGTTTCATTCAATCTTAGATTTATGTATATTAATAGTTGGATGAATTCTCTTCTTTTTAAGATCAGTATTCATTTCAATAGACGAACTTCAGCACATGCACATCACAGCGTCTTCTTCATGTGATGAAGAACATGGTGACAACAGAACACTGAGGGTGGGGGGGGGGGCATACACGGGCTGGTGCTTACCTCGGGGGTCTAAAGGAATATTGTAAGTGTCCCCCAGAACTAAAAGGGCCGAGGCAAGGCAGAAGAGAAGAGAAGAGAAAAGGGCACAAGTGCAAAAAGGTTAGAAGAGATTTGTTAGTGCAGAGAAAGCAAACAGTCATCAGCCAGGAAGCGAGGAGGAGGAGGAGGAGGAGGAGGAGGAGGAGGAGGAGGGAGGAGGAGAGAGGAAGAGGAGTAAAGCTGCGATCAACCTGAGACCTCGGCTGCTGATTTACAAACTTCAAATGTGAAGAGATTAGAAAAACAAAAAGGAAACAGTCTGAAGTTTCTCTGAGGTTTAACTGAGGCTGAAATCTGAAAACAAGAGTCGGTCACAGAGCGGAGATCTGAGGCCGGAGGAGGAGGAAGGAGGAAGAGCAGCAGCGGAGGAGGAAACACATCAGTCACAAACAGGAAGCTGGTCAATCGTGTACTGGGACTGTTTTCAAAGGTGGACGACACGACTCCACTTCCTCCTGTTGCACAAAAATGAAGCCTAAATATCTTGGATACAGACGACGGATCAGATTTTAGGACACGTCAGAGGTTAATTCTGAATTTAGTGTTGATTGCAGGTTAAAGAAGAACCGACACTAATGTTCCAGTTTGTGATGTCGTGAGGTTTCGACCTGAAAATCAACAAAGCAGCAGCAGCGCTACGCTAACCCGAGCTAACGGTTCGTACCTTGCGACGCCAACATGGCTCCGGCCGTCTCGTGGAAGTCGAGCAGCTGCTGCAGGAACAGGATCGCCTGAGAGAGGGATGGGGAGGGGGGGGAGAGAGAGAGAGAGAGAGAGAGAGAGAGAGAGAGAGGTCAAGGCGAGCGACGCCTCGGCTCATTCATTACACCGACACGGCGCTGTCAGCCGTTACCATGGAGACCGCTCAGAAACGGACAAACAGCTGGGCGCCTGTGGACGAGGGGAGAGAGGGAGCTTACGTTGCTGGTGAGTTCGTGCACGGTTCCGTCTTTGGGCATGTTGTATTCTTTATCAGGGTCGTTCTGTGGGGGACAGGACTCAGTCAGTACCTGAGTGATGGGTTATTGATCGACACTTAGACTGTGGCGTCTTGCCTTGATGCTGTCGGCGAACTCCTCCAGAGCTTTGGCTCCGATCGTCTCCATGGACGTGATGAGCGTGGGCAGCTTGTTCTTGGTGCTCGCGGCTGTTCCCTGCTCTCACACACACACACACACACACACACACACACACACAAATAAACTCATTATTATGCGTCACGGTCTGTGGACGCTGTGAAGACAAGGAGGCGTCGCTGAGGAGACCTGCAGCGTGGAGTCGAACTCCGCCTTGTTCATCTTCAGGTGTCTGAGGATGGGGAAGATGGTGAGGACGGCTGAGTAGTCGTGACGCATGATGGCTCTGCGAGCCGCCGACACGATGTTGTCTCCCTCCAGCATCAGGTTGTCCAGCGCCTCCTGTGGACAAAGAATGAGACAGACGTAGACAGAAATTAAAAAGCAGCTGAAGAAGAAACGATCTCTGGTTCGTTTTAAGTTTTATTCTCGTCAGATGTTGAATTGATCTGTTTCTTCGTGTCTGACCTGAATGAGGGAGTCGAACGTCTTCTTCTGGTGGTGCTCGGGGATGATCTCCGTCAGCAGCGCGTACTCGCTCTGCGCCAGCTTGACGAAGGCGCTGATGCAGTGGATGTACGAGTCGATCTCGATGTCCAGGACGTCGTCTTTTCCTGCGAGGAACACGAGGAAACACGGAGTGAGACAGGAAGCACTCTCAGACGTGATGATTTGAGACGTGGTCACTATGTGTCTGTGCTGCTGTGACTGTAGCTGAGATGTGTTGAAGCTGCAGCTGAGACGTGTTCCTTCCTTCTGTTTCCCACGTGTTCCCGTCACTCACCTGCGGCGGCCCCGTGCTTCTCGGTCAGAGCGTCACTGTGATGTTTGACCCGCGGGTCGTGATCGTAACCTGGTGGGTGGGGGCGGGACAGCAGGGAGACAGGTCTAGTCAAACCACTGGGGGGGGGTCGTGACTAGACCAGAGGGACAAACCTGAACCTGGTACGACTGTACCGACCACCACCAAGCACCAGGGGGCGGAGGGGAAGGAAGCAGGACACGCCCACTACAGTTGGCAGGGGGGGGGGGTGAAGCGCCCACAGACATTTGTGTTGTGTGTGTGTCTCAAAGTGTAAAGTTAGTGAGTGTGTGTTAGAAAACAGCTGCAACACAAACAGCTTCTACTTCACCACAGGTTAACCGACTTACTACATTTCCCAGAATGCCCCTGCAACCTCTAGCAGGATATTTCTACAGGCGTGTGTCGCTGTTACCGTGACAACAAACGAGCTAAATGAACGCTCTACCTTTTAAAAACTTAATTTACGAACAATTTGAAAAGTGTTTGCTCGCCCAGAGTCTTTTTCTGTCCTGCCTTCACCGCTGCTCTGCTTCACTACTGCCACCAACTGTCCATCGGTGGAACAGCAGGAATTCTGTGTCGCGTGTGGGTTAGCAATTCATAAACTCGAATCTGTTATGATTTAGATATTGTTAACTATATTATTAAAAATGTATTGTTTAGATATTGAATAAAAAATTTGCTACGTATTTAATTTTACTGCAGTTTTTCACAACAATAATTTTCATGTTAAATGTTCTAATTTAAAAAATCCACAACAACAGACTTCTGACTTATTTTTCTACAATGTCTGTGTTTCTGTTATAATCTAAGTTTCATTAAACACCTGCAGTGAGTAGAAGCTGTTTTCAGTTCTCCTGTTGCTCTGAACAAACAACAGAGAGGAGGAGGAGGAGGAGGAGGAGGAGGAGGAGGGCAGAGAGCGAGGAGAAGAGCGAGGTGCGTTACCTTCCAGAGGAGTGAGGTTAGAGCCCCCCTTTTTCCCATCCAGCCCATGCTGTGAGTACTGTTTCAGAAGGTTCTGAGCCTTCGAATGGTCCCTGCTCCCGTGAACAGAGACAGAGTCCAGAGGAGGAGGAGGAGGAGGAGGAGGAAGGAGGAGGCAGCGAGGTCCAGACAGCCAGGAAACAGAAGAAGAAGAAAGAGAAGGAAGAGCTCGGAAGTGAGAGATGGAACAAGAGACACCACATCCCTCCACCGGCAGAGGGGGCACAGCCTAACACCACAACAGGAGACCAGGTGATAGACAGAGCCGCAGGGACACATGAACTACGACACAGTGTAACCAGGTGACGTAAGAGCAGAATAAACAGGTTAGATCAGTTTTAAACATGAAACAGCCAAAACAGTTCAAATCCACAGTTCACATCACAAACATGAATAAAACAGAAACAACTACAACACGGTGGAAACACAGAGTTCAGTCACGTTCACGCTTCGTCGTCCAGCTCCGTTAGTGAGTTAGTGAACGAGTCGCACACTTAAAGCTGCAGTCACTGATTTCGTGTGGTTCAGACACTAGGGGGCAGAATAACACGATAACAAACCTCGGACTCAGGACGGACTCATTTCTGACGTCAGCAGCTCGAGTGTTGAGATTCAAACTTTGTTCTCTCGCTCTAAACTAAATCACAATCACGGCTGGAAAACCCTTTTCACGTGGCTTCACTTTCAAATAAATAAAAAAATGTAAGCGTGTAAATTTTGAACTGAAATGTTGATTTGGTCCGAGGCTAAAATTGAATCTGTAAAATTAAAGAAATATATGACGACTGACGAGCTCACGTCTTAAACCTCTCGACTATTTTCTGTTACTTTCTGGAACATCAGAATTATTTGGGTGTGAGTGTTTGTGGCATTTCGTTAATAAAAGAAGACACAGACACACACAGACACACACACAGACACACACAGACACACACAGACCTGCGACACACGTCCACTCTGCAGAACTCACTCACACAAACAGTGAAAACCTTTAGTTTCATGAAGCAGCAGCAGCTCAGCAGCAAGTTTTCATCACACGAAATCAAATAAAGATTCATTTTACATGTTGGAATAATTCATCACCAGCAGGAAACGAGATGAGTGACATCACATTTTACTTCTCCTGCTGCTTTATGACTTAAATAGCAAACAATAAAAAGACACAATAGTTTGTCTGGTTTTTTCTTCCGCCCTCCACAGCTTCCTGTCCCGACTTCCTGTCTTTAAACGTCTCCCTGCTGCTCAGCTTCGTTTCATCTGAATCGGTTTCATCTTTCAGAAAACTACGGATGAAATGAACGAGGCCTCTGAACTGAGCCTGAGGAGATAATTCGATGATATCAGCAGCTGATTTATTGGTAAAATCCCACTGATCCCAGTGCTTTGAACTCGCTGCTGATCCCCCCCCCCCCTGTGCACGACATCATGAAAGCACCGGCTGCTACACGAACGCTCTACGTTTGTTCCAGGGAACAAATCAACTTCTGCACTTTCACGCTCCTACGTCTCGCTGCTAACACAAACAGAGCCGCTCAGTGTCGTCGGACGGACAGAAGCAAGCAGCAGCAGGCGCACACTGAAGCTTTGAGTTTACCTGGGATGTAGACTGTCATCACGACACAGGGATTATGAGAGAGGAAGAGGATGAAGGATTAGTCAGAGTGTGAGGCGGCGGTGAACAGGATCATCAACGTGGAGGAGACACTGAGTAAAAGACGTTAATCTGACGGACACTGTGAGCGTGGAGGACACGCCGAGTGTTTTCATCTCGTACACGACATTAAGCAGAATCACAGACTGAGGCGGAGCTCGAGGTGAATCAGCTGCTGACCTGGTCTCTTCGGAGCCTTCTTGGTGGGCGTGTCCTTGCGTTTGGTCTGGACGGCGGGGGAGTAGAGGATCCCGGAGGAGGCGCTGTTCTTGCGGAAATGATCCTTCAGGCCTTTGATGGATCGATCGAGCTGATTGGACCTGATCTGGAAGTAGACGTTCATGAAGTCTGCAGGAGGGGAGACGAGATGTTAGAGGAACAGGAAGTGGCGCCGGCTGAGGGAGGACGCTGGTGTCGTTTTACTTTTATAAATTCATACTCGATTCCTAACAGGAAACTGGAGCTACAGACAACATGTACAAAGAAGGGCAGATGAAGTCCTCACCCTGGTTGCGTCCGTACTCCACCAGCCAGCCGGCGATGCAGATGATGTCCTGGAGCACGGCCTCAGGCAGATGTTCCAGCACCACCTCCTCCTGCACCTCCAGCTCCTCGTCCACGGTGATGGCGTCCAGGATGAGGATGGGGGGGACGGGTTTACTGTAGCGGGTCAGCAGGCTGCGGAACTCGCCCTCCAGCAGCTCCTTGCCCTTCTCAAAACGAGCTTTCTGCAGAGGAGGAGAAACTCTCAACCTTCTGATCCTGCTCCGATAAAACACGTCTTTTCTGATTGATCAAGATCACAGACACAAAGTGAACCTTTCATCTCTTCACATTTACACTATTGTTCATCTGGAACTTAAGAAGTAAAACATCTGCTGAAATTAACATCATAGTATAATAAAAACAATGAGACTGTACCACTGTGTTGAGCTCCGGACTGTCGGGGTTGTTGTCCTGAAAGTATTCCACAGCTTTCTGGATCTTCGCGATACAGGCCAGGTACTCGTCCAGTCGGCCCGTCGGTCTGGAACAGAGAGAACGGTCAGTTTCTCACGTCGCCGCTGAGAACACAGCGAGGACAGAGCGGACGTCTCACCCCTCCCTGATGATCCTGTCCGTGTCTTTGGCCACGTGGTAGTAACTGATGACGTGGTCCATGCACGACAGCGTCTTGTCCACGTTCTCCTGCAGCCGCTGCAGGTTCTCCGTCTGCTTGTGGACGGGGATTATGGAGTTCTCCAGCTGCATCAGGCGGCTCTCGAACGACGACAGGATGGAGACCTGTCGCCACGGCAACGACAAAAGTCAGAAACAATAAGTGAATAAAGACGCTCGCTGAGGATTGTGGGCCTTTGACATCATGCTGAGAGTTAGAGAAACATGGAGACGTTCAGTCTTTTGAAAACCTTCACCTTGAAAAGTCACTGCTCACTAAACCAACGACTGTCAGGGACTTTGCAACAAGGTCGTGTGTGTGTGTGTGTGTCTGTGTGTGTGTGTGTGTGTGTGTGTGTGTGTGTGTGTGTGTGTGTCTGTGTGTGTGTGTGTCTGTGTACCATGCCATTGGTCAGCTGATCACTCTTCTCCAGATTCTCTCTGATGAACGACAGAGTCTCTTGTTCCTGAAACATCAAACACAACATGTGATTGTTTACATGTTGTTGACATGTTACTGATCAGTAAACAACATGAGGTGACGTCAGCGGAACACACAAACACTTCTTCTCTCTCTCTCTGTCTCTCTATCCGTCTCTCTCTCTCTCTCCTTCTCTCTTTCTACCTGTCTCTCTCTCTCTCTCTCTCTCTACCTGTCTCTATCCGTCTCTCTCTCTCTCTCTCTCTCTACCTGTCTCTATCCTGTCTCTATCCTCTCTCTCTCTCTGTCTTCTCTCTTTCTACCTGTCTCTCTCTCTCTCTACCTGTCTCTATCCGTCTCTCTCTCTCTCTGTCTTCTCTCTTTCTACCTGTCTCTCTCTCTCTCTCTCTCTCTACCTGTCTCTATCCGTCTCTCTCTGTCTGTCTCTCTATATGTCTCTGTCTCTCTATCTTTCTACCTGTCTCTCTCTCTCTGTCTCTCTCTCTCTACCTGTCTCTATCCGTCTCTCTCTGTCTCTGTCTCTCTCTGTCTCTCTCTCTACCTGTCTCTCTCTGTCTGTCTCTCTATGTCTCTGTCTCTCTATCTTTCTACCTGTCTCTCTCTGTCTCTCTCTCTCTCTCTCTCTCTACCTGTCTCTATCCGTCTCTCTATGTCTCTGTCTCTCTCTCTCTCTCTCTCTCTCTGTCTCTCTCTCTCTCTGTCTCTCTCTCTATCTGTCTCTCTCTCTCTACCTTCTCTCTCTCTCTCTACCTGTCTCTATCCGTCTCTCTATGTCTCTGTCTCTCTCTCTGTCTCTGTCTCTCTCTGTCTCTCTCTCTCTCTCTCTCTGTCTCTCTCTCTCCTCTCTGTCTCTCTCTCTATCTGTCTCTCTCTTACTCTCTCTCTCTCTTCTCTCTCTCTGTCTCTGTCTCTCTTGTCTCTCTGTCTCTCTCTCTCTCACCTGTTTCAGTTTGTCCTCTATCTCTCTCTTCCTCGCGGACGCATCTTCGGTAGGAATCATCCCGGAAGTGAGACTCGTTACCGGACAGATCTCCGGTGACTGAGAACCGAATAATTCACTGATTTAAATCATAAACAACCGACGACGCCCAGAAGCTAATGTTGAGGAAGCTAACGCTGAGGAAGGCTACAGTCAAGCTAGGTACTGTTGTCCGGTTGGCGTTTCAGAATAAAATGTGATGCTGTCAAAGATGGCGTCACAACTTACTGAAAACAGTTAAAAGAAGAGAACAACTCACCAGATTGTGTCTGGATTTGGTTCCTTTGATTTTTAAGTTGATTTTTCTGCAAAACCGACGATTAAACATTAATTTGTTCGTCGTCTTCAACACAACCAAAAGCTACTTTATCTTATTTTGAAGGTGTATATGGCTGTCTTCCGGTATGTATGTCTTTGACACAGCGCTTCCGCTTCCCATGTTTGTTGTGTTAAATAAAATTATCTAGGTTTTAATTTATTTTAACATTTATTTCTGTTTTGAGGAAAACATGTAGGAGAGTAAAATAACAAGCTGTTAAAATATTAAATTAAACATTAAAACTGAATTAAACACTGAAAAATCACTGATGTTAAATGTTTTTTCATTCGTGAATTTAATGAAATTATAAAACAATTATTAATATTCACTGAAGCACCTTGAAGCTTTGTTACTTTATTTATTTACTTTTACCTAAGAAAAAGATTTGAGTTCTTCCTCGACCGCTGGAAACATCCTGTGAGGAAGTAAAAACACTTTGGAGGAAAATATTTAGTTTTATTTGTACACACCGTGTAAAAATCTGAAGTGTCAGATTAAGTTTGTGTTGTCGTTAGTAAAACCTTGAATAAAAAGACCAAACAGTTGGGAAAATGTTAAAAATGTATTTGCACAAAAGAAGATGTTTCTCAAATTTTCTTTACATTCATGTTTAGAAATGTCCTGGAACATTTTACACTGTTACTTTACAACCATGTCTGTTATACAAACAAATAAAGTTTGTACAGAACCCCTCAAAAACTATATATTTCACTAGTGTTATAAAGATTAAAGTTAAGCTGTAATGAAAACAAACTAAATATCTGTGAGACTAAACCACACATCGAACTACAGATCAACATTTAAAGCACTTTTTCCTTTTTCATGCGTTTACACTAAAATACCAGTGGAAGCCTTTGAGGGTTTATTGCTGAAGGAAAACAGCGACCTGACCTCTGACCTCTGAGGAAACTCTGTTGGGACCGATTGAGTCCAACATTATATTGAAAAGAGAAAAAGAAAAAGTCAGTCTGTCAGGTTCAGTTCAAGTTGCAAAGAGAATATACATCACAGCATTAAGAATAATGCAAACACGTTCAAATCGCAGAGCTTCACACTACGATTCCTCTTCTTTAGACAGCGCCTGCAAAATAAAAAACAACTTGCATCAAGACTTTGTGGGGGGAAAAAACAAGAACACGAATATTCAGCTCGTTCTGAAAACTCAAGTCACCTGTTTGAGGAACTGTCGCCCGAAGTAATTGGTCGCCATGTTCTTTAAGTTGGTCTTTCCTCCGACTTTACATCGCACGTATCCGTACAGGTTGGCCCCTTGTAACACGACACCCATGATCACGACAGGCTGAGAGGAAGAAGAACACGGACGTCACATGTTGCTCTACATTTACCTCTAATAAATCCCAAACTTCAACACAAGGTGGCAGTAGAGCTAGAATAATTTATCAGTTGGGCGATTGGATTTATGTTTTTAATTAAAGTTAAGTCGCAGAGTCTGCAGCTGTTGTAAGAAAGCACTGAGACGGACCAACACGATGTTGATTTGCTCGTCATGGGATTTACTGAAAATAGACCAGGACAACCTTTTATTCTATTCATGAATTTGTGGTCTTACCAGCCATTTAATACTGAAAGAAAAGATGGTGAAGAAGAAGAAGATGACCCAGAGGACGGGACAAACAATCAGCCCGAGCCAGAAGATCCGAGAATCAGAATCTGACACGTGTTGTTTCCCGGTAGCCTGAAGAAAACAGGATATTCTCACAGTCAGGACATCTGTGAATATCATGAGGACATCTGACAGTGAACGAGTGGATTTATCAAGAGGTCAACGGTTCATCAGTACCGAGTTAAAGACCAGCAGAACTATGACCATTACACCACACGCTAAATACATAGGTCATGCTGAGGAGCGTCTCACCTTCCTCGACTCAAACACCCAGTGGCTCCGTCCATCGTCGTCCACCTGGTTCCACCACCTGAGACCAACCATCAACCTCCCAGTGATGTTCTGTCAACGCAGATATTTATGACATGAAACAGAACTAATGCTACAAATGACGATTACTTACATTTTAAATCTTGTATGAAAAGACGGACCTTTATTGTCCAGAAGTCACATGACAGCATCAGGATGATTGCCACCATGCAGGCGATGAAACTACTACTGAGATGCTCACAGAGCAGGTAGACGATGACCGAGGTCACTCTGAAGAAAAGGTGGAAGAAGGACGCCACCGGATGCCTGGTGACAGATTTTCAACACGTTTAATGAGGCAATAAGGAAATTATATCTTCAAGGTGGAAATAAATTAAGACGGTGCTGTAATTATTCCAAAAAGAGTCCGTTTTATATCACATATGACAAACATACAACATCATATCTTCACGTTCGAGGCTGGAGACAGAAAATATTTGGAAAATTCAGCTTGAAAAACAATTAAAGCCACGGGTCAGTTATCAAAGTGTTGAACTGCTCCTCGAGTACCGAGGGACACTGAAGGTCTCGAGTCGAGGGCTTTGAAAAGTCCCTGGAAACTCACTTAATAGTCGACTTCTTTGACCTTTTCCCTGCGTCCTCCTCTGCGTCGAACAGAGAGACGTCCTCATCGTTGGCGTCCTGAGGGATCAATAAGGAAGACGATTAATCCCTCAGAGACAGATGGACACAACACTCAACTGAAACCTCTTCCTTGTTTATACACAGGTGGCTCATGGGTCATATGACACAATAACAGCGTGATGTGTTTCACAACCAACTGTGATCAGAAACTATGAGTTTTAATTCAGCTACATCTTGTTTTAAGTCCCGTTGTGTAGCATGTATAAGCAGAATGTGAGAATTGTGAGACGCTGTGTGAATGAAGTGTTTATTGCTCCTGGGGAGGCTCGTGAGTTTTGGACAAATCCACACATCTGAAGACGCCATCTTGGGAAATCTTCGACTCTACGAGGGACATTTTTCATGATTTTCAGACCAAACAAACAAATGTTAGCACATCTAGTTCTTATAAAACATAAAACTGTCAATTATCTTATAACAGTTTTATCTATAAAATGTCAAACATTATTAATTTGCTCCTCAAAGATATTCATTCAAATTTGATGCCAACAGTCTTCAGTTTAATTTTTTTGCATCGTTTCTACAACAAAGAGCAATAATTACTATTCAATCATTGCAGAATTAGTTTCCTTGAAAGTGCTAAATAAGGTGAAATGTTCCCTTTTTTCTGGGTTATACAAGAATATTTCCAGCCCCATTTTAGCAGCTATAAGCAGAATATGAATATTTGATGAATAAAAGACAGAAATCAGATATTAAAACATTTGAATTGTTTCCTAATGTTCAATAATTCTCAACAAATAAAACTTTTGCAGTCACATGATTCACATTGTGACTGTTACTGTTGTCATACTTTCACAGTTATAACAAATATTTTGCAGATATAACAGAAGATAATTTTAATCTGTTTACAACTAGATTATATTTATCTATAATATGTTATTTGCTGTTTGAGAAAGATAAATACAGGGACAACACATTTTCACTGTTGTCAGAACAAGACATAAATATAACTGAATATAACTGAACTGCATCATCAGGAGTTTGGTCTTTGACTGAATCTGTGAATTTGATGATATAAACAACGAAGAAGCAGAGAAGCTAACGCAGCTAGCTGTTAGCCACCGTTAGCTTCCTCTGTCTGAACAGTTTAAACGTGTTTCTCGGTGAAACTCAAACTCAAACTTCATCTCAGCGTTTGTCAGAAACAAAACCTGAAGTGTTGAGATGTTTCAAAGTCGATGACATGAAGCCGAGTTAGCGAAGCGGATGTGTAAACAGCGACTGGGACGTAGCATGCTAGCATTAGCAGCATTAGCAGCATTAGCAGCATTAGCTGGAGAGATGTTGATGGACTCACTGTGTGTAGCTCTGTTAGCATGTTAGCCGCAGTTAGCTGCAGTTAGCTGAAGTTAGCTCACGCTGCTTCGCTCATTAACACGTTAGAAACAAATAAAAACAATAAATACGTCACTTACTTCTGTTATCATGGTGAAACGTGAAGTCTCTTCCTGCTTCCGGCTACATGCTCACACGTCACTGCACAGGCCAGTCACGTGGTCAGAGCGTGCCACGTCTAGTGTTACGTCACCATAGAGTTTTTTTATTCTTTTACTTCAGTGTTTGAATAATTTATTAAATAAATGATTTAAGATCAATATTAGTTATAATAATTATATCAGATTATTTACTTTGATATACTCTCGAGGTTTGTGCGACTATGTAAACTGTAATATATATATATATTAAATTATATCACTAAAACTATACAGCGTATATGAAACACACTGTATAATAGTGGGTCTATTATTTTTCTATTATTTATATTCAGTTTTTTAAAGTTTACTTTCATTTATTCAGTTCTGTTATTGTAGACAATACATGAAGTATAATTCATCTGCAGTTGCTCATGTTGTATAATGAAAAATGTTAGTTTAGGTAAAACAGTGTTTAGAACCAAACAGCTGGAGGTCGATGGGATCACATCTGTCAACATCAATTTACATGTGTACACGAAAGACAAAGAAATAAGGAAATACTCCCTTAAAGGGACATTTTACAATATACAGCGTGATTATTATATTATATCTATCTGTCTATCTCTCTGTTACTTTTTTTTTTAGACAGAGGTCTGGACAGTTTAACAGGAGACAAGTTTTCAAAATAAAAGCTCCAGCGAAAACATCTTGATGTAAATGTTCTGACATTTGAAGAAACTTTTTTAATCCTTTCATAAAATGGTTGGATCTAATTCCTGTGTATTTGTGCGCGTTGTTTAAGATTTAACTGTGTCCAGATGTTTTGTTACTTCCTGGTGCAAACACCTGCAGTGAAAAGGTTTCAGTCGCTCAAAGTGAAGTGTTGATGCTCTGGGAACACAAAGTAGGCAGATTTCTCTTTCTTGGAAAAGGAAGTTTTATTTATTTCACAGGAAATAAAGAGCTTTTGTGAATTCACAGTGTAATGAAAAGTACAGTAACAGTAACAGTAGTCCCACACAACCTGACATGAGCCCGAATGGACATGAGATAAACAGCTTTTCAGATTATTCATATAAGATTTTGCAGCAAAAATAATCGTCTGTAAACAAAATGAAAAAGGAAAAATGTTCCCATCAGCTGGTTTTTGTTTTGATATGACGTTAAAATGTATGAAACCGTTCTTTGGTATTAACCGTCTCATGTGTCTATAGACTGTAAATAAAGATGGACGACATCTTTATTTACGGCTGCAGCCGACCACCAGTATAGATCATAAACCCCGCCTCCTCCATGTTAGCACATGGGACATGGACCAAACCAAAGAATCAAAGTAAAAGTTGTGTAAATATTCCTCAAAGACGTTTCTGTCGTGATTGACAGCTGAGACTGACTCAGGATTGGGTGAACGTGTGTGTCAGCACCACTTCAAGATGGCGGCGCCTGTATCTCGGATATTTTAGCTTAGATTTTCCACAGTGGAGACGTGTCGTCCAACTTTATTTACAGTCTCTGCTTGTATCACTGAGGACAAACAGGTTTCCAGTTGCTGCTCCGCTGCCGTTTATGAAACTGTGGATGTGTTTAGAGGTGATGTTGGTGGAGAGGGGCTCTTGAGCCGTAACGGTTCGCCAGGCGCCACCAGGGCCACGATGTTCTCCTTCTTCGACAACCAGAACGCCGGGTAGAGAGGCTCCAGGAACTCTGCCTTGTACTCGTGGATGAGCGTCATGGTGTCCTCCACGCCGTAGAAAGCCAGGAGGCCTCGCGTGTAGTCAACGTAGACGCCGATGCGAGTGAACTTCTCCACGTTGAGGGGGGTTTCCACGCCGCTGTGCCAGGCGGAGAAGGTTTTAGCGTTCCACTGCAGACACCAGGAGAAGTTGTTGCCCGTGATGCAGCTGTTGCTCTCGCTGCCCTTGCGGTCGATGCTCTTGTAGGTCAGGCCCACGTGCGTCCCCTCGCCGCTGATGTCCACCTCAAAGTAGTGGCGCCCCATATAGAAGCTCTCCGTGGCCAGAACCTGCCGCCAGTTCTCGAAGCGCTCAGGTGCGTCGGGGTACGGATGCTGCCAGGGCGTGGTGTTAGTCACCTTCCTGTTCTCCTCCGTCAGACGGAGGAACTTATGAGCGGTGACAGCTTCGAAACTCACATGGGCGGCGTCTGGGAGAGGAATTCAAAAAGGTTAGGGACAACGCTCAAGGTCATATCCTCTGCATTGTTCTTTCATTTGTAGATGAGTCACAACAACGGGAACAGAAACACGTTTAAATCCACAGAGTCAAAGAGAAGAATTCAGTTTTTATGCCCGAGGCCTGGATGGTTTTCTCTTGATGAAATCTCAGGACTTAAACTCGTGTCAGAACTTTGCAACATTTTACTTTCTCCTCTAGAAATGATCTCTATCATCTTAACGTCTATCCACCTTCCTTCATTTCTCTATCTGCACATGTTCAACACTTACACTTGAGGAAGTCGGCGTGTTTCTTTGGATCTGGAATCGACTTGTTCTCCTTCGATGAGATAATCGCATGAACCGTTGTTTTTATTCCCAGATGGTCTGAAACAGAAGATAAATATATTTGAGTGTCTCACAGTCCGGATTCATTCATGTGCACAAACAAGTATTTGTTGTTTTGCTGCTTCTGTGTGTGACACAGAAACAAGCCGCTCTCGAGTTCTTCACACATGTTACGTCAGGTCAGGCGATGACACACAGGCTGAACATTCTCCACATGTGTGAACTCGCCCGGCTCAGAGATCTGCACAGCTGGCGAGTTGCCGCTCTCACCGTTATTGCAGGTCTCTTTAACTTTTTCTATGTACGAGGACACGAGCTTGGCACAGAGCTCCCGTGTGGAGTCCACGATCACACGGCTGAAGGAGTTCAGACGATCCATCAGGCCGATGTAGACCCCAGGCAAAGAGATGTCAGGGGCTTCTTTCTTCCACTCGGAATACTCCTGCAGAACAGAAGCAGGGTTCTCTTCAGCATTCGTTAATTTAAATAAACACCACAAAGATTACATTTGAAACCTGTTTACTAGTCAACACGTCAAAGTATGAAAACCGGTCCTACTGGTTTTTCTACTCTTATTTTTCAAACAAATTTTTCCTTCTTGCCAGACCCAATAATAATTTTTCCTATTATTAATTAACAGTTAAACATGAGCTGGACCTGGATGAGCAGCAGAAAGTGGACGGATTAAAGTGTAAATGGATCAAATCTGGATATGGGTCCTTTGCTTGGTGTTAAAAAGGAAGCAGGAGACACTGAGGACAGACTGGAGGATGTAAATGAGTCCAGACGTTAGAAGACAAAAGGTTTTTAATACCTAATTAGACCTTATAATAAACTGAAATCAGTGCTTTTTAACCCCTCAGTCATTCAGGATCATTCCCTTTATTTGTATTTTAACCCTCAACAACCTGAACCCTGACGTTACCTGTAAGAAATCCACATCGTTCTTGTTCTTGGAAATCTTCTCCACCTGCGCCTGAGTCTTCTTCAGGTCCGTGCACCTCTGCTCCAGGTGAACCCGGATGCCCTCGGCCTGCTTCAGCGCCTGCTTCTCCTCGCCCTCCAGGATCTCCGTCACCTCCCTCTTGGCCCTCTCCATCACCGCCTGCAGCTCCTCGAACTGGCTCTCGATCACGGCTCGCACCTCCGTCACCGATTGCTGCAGACAAGGGATTATAATTCCACATCAAACAAGTTATGAATCGCTCAGGAATGCAGGGGATCACAGTTTTGTGATGTAAGACACCAGAGTGGATTTCCTCTCTCAGGGAAACCTGTCCCGTTGGAGTGGCTCTGACACATCAGGGCTTCTAGGATTCTCTTTCCAAAAATAGACTCATGTTTTTATTGTGAAACTCATGTGACACAGCGACGTGAGGCCTGGGGTTAGTCAGTGTTTACCTCTATGGAGACTGTGTTTAGCTGCAGCTTGTTGATGGCGTTCTCTGCAGCCGTCACCGTCTTCACCATCTCCGTCTGCTTCTCCTTCAGTTCCCCCTGAGAACAGAACAAGAGCCAGATCAGACCTCCGCTCGTCTCCTCGCTCAAACCACAGACCACACCATGCAATGCGGAAAATACGTCAGAGGGAAAGAATGCGTATCTGCAAATGTAAACCTCATTTGGACTGTTTCTGCAGCAGAACTGGGAGGTTTCCTGGTTTCCTCGACTCTGCACTGAGATCTGTGATATCTCACATTCTGAGACTGGTGGTTTTCGAGGCTCTGACTTGTTTTCAGAGTGGATGTGTGAATTCCTCGGGCAGGTCCAGGCGACTCTGGACCTGAAGGTGCGACTCAAGGTGAAAACCGTTCCTCACAGATCAGAGTCTGAGGGGAAACGTTGCTTTTCCTTCGAGTGACGGGAGATCAAATCCATTTTAAGGATGAAAAACCTTAAAATGGCTACTTGAATAACCCCCGAACAAATTAATCAAACTTTCACAATATGGTTATCGAAGACTAAAGAATTCACATTAATGATATTCTTACAATATCAATAAAAAAGTATTCGTCTATCAGTAAAATTCATTATTTATTTTGATTATTTTGTGTTTTGTCCGAAAAAAAGAAAACATTTAAGAGGAAATTGATTATTTGTGTATTATTAACATGATATCAATATTTTAAATATCATAGTAGTGTCTGAATTTACTTTGCTTTAATTCTGTCAAAGTTCTTTGTTGTCTCAGGTTAGAAAAGTAAATATGTGCGATCGTCTGAGTCGACGTGTTGAAGCTGCTTCCTCCTCTTCCTCAGGTCATGTGACCAAACTCCGTCACCTGATCTGCTGAAATCCAACTTCCTGTCTCAGCGACTTCCTTCAATTCCACATTTAAAACTATTCTTACTCTTTTTAAATCAATTGCTGCATTATTATTTATTAATGTGTGTGTGTGTGTTTGTTTGTTCATTTACTTGTGAATCACTTGGACACAGTGGTTTTGTGTTGTGATTGTATAGATATTGTCCACATACACAATGTAGAGTATGTATTATCATTAGATTATTCTTTTTCATTGAAACAACAACATTTTGCTCTTGTAAGGAGGATTGTGTTGTTAAATGATTGTGTTGTTAAAGGATTGTGTTGTTAAATGACCTCCTGGGTTTTTTGCGTCTTGATATTTTGCTTGTTACAGGAGCATAAAACCAAATAGAGGCTTGTGTTGTGTAAAGAGTTTTTACAATAGCAGTGTTTCTAAAGTGGAACATGAGCCGCGGACAGGAAGTCCTTCTACTCTATTGTCTTCTTTGTTGTTTTTACTGTGGCTCTGTCCCGTGGAGATAAATCTCTATGAGAGGGAACCGTTCGGAGAAATGCAAATTCATTTCCTCAGCGTAGAATTTTAATTTAAACTGGATCTGGGTCATTTCCCTTCTGGTTTTCTCGTGGAGATTTAAAGAAATCGTTCTGCAGGACAGAGAAGCAACACGTCATGTTTGTCTGTGGTCATTTACAGTTTCTCTGACACCACCAGTGTTTGCTCTGCAGCTCTAATGGAGCTTGTGTCAGGTTTTGCGACATCACACTCTGTAAATAACAGGTGTGGGCTGAAAGCGGCAGATCTCTGCAGGAATGTGGACTCGAATGCCTGAACCTGAGGGTCACACACCGTCAGAAACTGAGAAGAATGAATGAAGCTGGAGCTTTTCTCTGCGTCACAGCGGCCGAACG
Source organism: Hippoglossus stenolepis (assembly GCF_022539355.2). Lineage (NCBI taxonomy): Eukaryota > Metazoa > Chordata > Actinopteri > Pleuronectiformes > Pleuronectidae > Hippoglossus > Hippoglossus stenolepis. The sequence continues at coordinate 19,202,721 of NC_061503.1, read as the reverse complement.
GATCCCAGGGTTGAGTTCAGGCCGAGCTCATGATGTGACCTTCACAGCGTCAGAACTACTGTTCAATCACATTAAGAATTCACAGCTGAACTTTGGGACGTGTGAGAACAACTGTGATGGATTTCAGAGACACAGCTCGTCCTTCATCTGCAGGTGCTGAGAGGAACATCCATCAAAGCTGCTCAGTTTAACACTTCTATATATACACTGTGTAAACAGCATCTTCTCCTGTATGTGAAATCATTGGATCTGGTTTACAGGATCACGTCTGAGTTTAAATTACTAACAAATCGCACCTTTACAGACAGATTTAATTCTTCTGATGTTGAAAACTTTTATTTGCTCAGGAGTTTTCCATGTCCTTAAGACTGCGGTGAGCTCCACCTCTGCCACAGATCAAGAATAAATAAAAGATAAGATATAAACATTTCAGTTGACTAATTAAGTTTATCAAATGTGTTAAAAGTGTCGATCAAGTTTCCAGAGTCGACTGTGAAACCTTCAAAGTTTTGAATCGTCGTCCAGACATGTTGGATCTACAGTGATTTAAACAGAGAATTCAAAGATTCTCAACATACGAGTCTGGAGACTTGAGGGAAACCCTGAGGGCTCCACAGACGAACAAAGAATTCTGGAAACTTTGTCCTGCTACATGGAAATCTGAGTGTTTGTTTGAACAGAATAAAAACAGTCACAGGGTCTCAAGCCAGGAAAGTTTAGGATTTGAACTGTAGAACAAAACGACTCATATCTACATGTGTGAACATGTGGGGATAAAATCAGAGAATCAGAGGAAGGTGAGGACACTTGCCTCTATCCGCTTGCGAGCCTCCACCACGGGGACGGTGTTGTGGCCCGTGTGGTCTTCGGTCACACAGTCCTGGCAGATGCAGCAGGAGTCAGCGCAGCAGAAGATCTCCAGGGGCCACTTGTGGCTCTCGCAGGTCCTCCTCTCGATGTCCCTGAGCGGCTCCACCAGCCGGTGGTTCTGGAACTTGGGGTTCTCCAGGTGAGGCCGGAGGTGAGCCTCACAGTACGACACCAGGCAGGTGAGGCAGGACTTCAGGGCCCTGCAGGGGCTCTCGATGCAGGAGTCGCACACCACGTCGTCGGGGCCCAGAGGTTCCTCCTTGGCCTCCTCTTCCTTCACCTCCTCTTTAGCTTCATTCTTCTTCTCCTCATCGGACTGAGCTTCTTTCTTCTCCTCCTCCAGCTTCTTGGGGACCTCGGACTCCTTCAGGTCGTCTTGGATCTTGGTCTCCTCTGCTGTCTTGGTGTCTGGAGTTTCCTCTTTGCTCACCTGAGTCTCAGCCTCTGTTCCGTTCTGCTTGAGACCCTCAGCCGGCTGAGGCTTGTCTGGACTCTTCAGACACTGTGGACATCCTTTACTTTTGTCCCCGAGGCAGGAGCCGCAGGCGGGGGGGCCACAGGCCGCCGCCGGCTGCTGTGTGGAGGTGGGAGCTGCTGTATCTGCCATGTCTCCAGAGTGTCTCCCTGAACGTTTCACTCTCCTCTGCTCTGAGAGAATAACTGGCTCGGCCACTTCTGCCAGTTCCTGGATCTCAGTGAAGAGAGGCCACACCTAGATGATGTGAGCGTCAGTGCTCATGGTTTCAGTCTGAATGTCGTCCGCCCCTTCAGCTCCAACATGCAGCCGGTGACACACACACACCCCCACACACACTCCCTGCCCAGCCTGGGCCTGGAGGAGCAGGAGGGTGGAGCTCACGGTGCAGAGGAGGAACAGGGAGGTGCAGAGCTGCATTCACACACATGCTTTGATCATGAAGCTGTGATGCAGAAACACGTGTGTCTTTACTCACCACACTGATGAACTCACGTCTTTGTTGCTCTGTTGTTTTCTGCTGATAAACTTGAGGAAATCATCTCCTCACTTCCTCTTCCACATGTGAACATGTTCCTGCCGAGTGAGCCACTCAGAGCAGACGCTGCCCCCATGTGACCAGAGCTGGTTATCAGAGCGTTGACCTGCAGGACGTTGATCTTATATGAACAGAAAACATTCAGCGTGCAGGAGCAACTCTCATGGGGTCATGTGATCCATCACATGTGTGCTCAGCCAATCAGAGACAGAGATTTCACCTCCACATTTCTTGTTTTTATAATTTTACTTTTGCATAGTTGCAGAACGAGGTTAAAGGTTTTGAACCTGGAGAACAAACCGACGCAGGAGAACAGAGAGAAATGTGTTGGACAAAAGAAAGAGATTATTATCAAAACATTATTCAAGGCTCCAAAAGCTCGTATCAACCATTCAGAGCTGTTTAATGTTTCAGAATCAGAATCAGAATCAGAATCAGAATCAGAAACACTTTATTGATCCTCGTGGGAAACTGTGTTTTTTATTCATCCCACACTCTGTAAAACACTTCCCTATAAATAAATTGATTATAGAATATATAATATATTTATCCTGCTGAAGTTAAAGTTAATTTATTTGTGTGCTATCTTAACTAAAAGCAGTTAAAGGGGTCGTGTGTAGGATTTGCTGGCATCTAGTGGTGAAGCTGCATATTACAACCAGCTGCACACGTCCCACTGTGGCCTTCAGGTGAAAACACAAAGTCCTTCTCTCGGTGTTTGTCTCCTCTGGGCTCCGGTAGAAACATGTCGGACCCTGATGTACGTGTAAAGACTCATTTAACAAAAACACAACGGATCTTAGTTTCATCTTTAATGAAGCAGATGTTTGGATTTAACGAGACAACGATTCCATGAAATAAGAAACAAACGATTAGTTTCATGTTACAATTATTATAATGTAAAAAAAAAGGCTTGAGGCTGAGTGTTTATGTTCTGTAGCTGCAGTTCACTGGCATTTTAAATATTAACACTTTAATAAGAATTAAACGTCGTTATAGTAAAACAGGGCCTGTCTCACAAAGCTCAGCTGTTTCTTCATGTCTCAGATAATATGATTTTCTCTGGATGTTCCTGGAGTCCGGTGGTTGTGGTTGATCCAGGAAACTCAAACTGAGGCTGAAGAAGTTGAACTTGCTTCATGAGACAGACCCCAGGTCAGCGAGCTGTGGTCAAACTCCTGCTGGGAAACTATAATTCAGCTCCTGATTGACAGTTGATCAAAATCACTGAAGATAAATCGTGTTAGCTTGAAACCAAACAGCAAAACAAACCACGTGAACCTAACGAGTCAGCGTCGTGGATTTAAACTCACGTCAGCAGAGATGTGCTTAAACCTGAAGCTTGTGCTTTTGGAGCGGCAGCGGTTTGAAAGAGTCTGAGACAGTTTGTCTCCATCACTGCACCCCCACCAGCTCCGTGATGCGAGGAGCAAACACCATCAGCTCCTGGTACCTGTGGAAGAAGATGCTGAGGCGGGAGAAGTAAGTGTCCTGCTGGTACGGAAGCTGCTTCTCGCTCAGATACTTGGACACGACGGGTTTCACCTGCAGGGACACGGGAGACGAGAGGGACAAGATCAACACGTCACATGTGGCTCGTAACTGTCACTGTGTAAATAATGATGTGAATAATTATATTAAAAACAAATTTACCATAAACCGATAGTAACCAGACTAACAAATTTCTTTCAAACATATGATAAAATAAAACAATGAAATAAAAACAATTGAATAAAAATAAAACAATAATACAAATTTGAAATTGTAAAGATTAAAAAAATAAAAATAATATTACAAATATACATATTTAATTTAACAAGCTATAATGTTTGGAAATTGAACAAGCTCCATCAATCAAAATGTTTAATTTAATCTTTTAAAATGACTCCAGTGATTAATCAATGACCAAAACGACCAATGGATTGATTGATTAGTTGAATATCAGGTGCACTTGAATTATAATCTTCTTAAATCGATATTTATTGATTGTACAAGGTTGTTCAGGTTTGTTTTTAGCTGCTTATGAGTTCACAGTATCTGTTTTAAATGGACCTGTCAGAGAAATACAGTTGATTTATCACAGACATATGAAGATAGATATCAGAGCATCAGGAGGAAGCTGATAATGTGTGTTTCTCAGTTTTCTTACCTTCAGACACATGTTATCGGACAGAAAGGGGAAGAGGTGGTGCTCCACGTGGCAGTTGATAAGAGAGTGTCCAAAGATCCAGTCCAGCACAGGGTTACGAGGCAGGTTCAAGACGCCGTGGGTCATCTGGTAGATCCTCTTGGGTCGATGGGTCGGAGAGAACATGGAGAGGCCGATGTGCTGCGGATTAGAAACAGTTCGTCATCATCACAGGAAGCTGTCTCAGCACAAAGTCCATTCAGCAGCTGTTGGGTCATATCACACTGTTACATTAATTTCAGCTCAAAATCAAAAATGAAAGCTCAGAGTTACAGATTCACTGTTCTGCTCAAATAATAATATCATACATTTGCATCTATTATATTATTATTGACAAGTAAGAGAAACAGATGTCAAAATGGCCCCAGTTTGCATTTCTTAACTAGAATTACCGCAGAATGTTTTTCTCCAGAATCATATGAGTTCACTGTGACCTTTGACCTTTGACAACTGAAATCTAATCAGCAAATCTCTGAGTTTAACTCAGAACCTCCCTCAAAGCGTTCTTGAGATATCACGTTCACAGGAACCTGGGACAACAACCTGAGACCCTGCAGGTCCGCATGGGGACACAGTCGCTTTATCCAGCTGTTAAATAAAGAATCAGCTCAGTCGCTCTGGATTTCAGTTCCTTGAATTTCAGTGTTGGCTAGTGAAGGTTTGAACACACACAGTTTTCAGATGAGACTCTAGGGCAAAGAGGACCAAAGTTTAACAAGCACAGAGGAGCGTTAAGTTCATGGTGAAATAAAGAAAGTTCTTGAGTCTGAACTTCTCCCCCCCCCTGCAGAGAACAAACATGTTCCACATGGAGAACCTGTGTTTTCTAATCCGCCCTCACACGCTTTGATCAGAACAATGCACAATGACCTGCAGGACTCCATCTGAGAACATCATGCATGAATTGTTCCTTTTTATCCTTTAATTCACAGACACAAAGCTGCATTCAGCAGCTTCTCTCCAACCAGAGCTGCTCTCGTGATCGTTTGGCAGGAAACTGATGCAGCAGACATCTGTGTGAGGTCAACAGCGTCTCAGGGATTTTTACTTTTAGGATTTTACAGACAAAGAACCTTCAGAAAAAGTCTGAGGCCACGAATTCATAACATCCAAAGACCAAGACACAAGAAACAGGATTAAGATAAATGTACGTGTTCATTCTTTTAGAATTCAGAGGTTAATAAATAAATAAGAACAACGTGTTTCCACTTTTTCCCAGAAATCTTCGATCTGTGGCGTCGAGGTCCCGCCCATACACACTGTCAACCAATCACGAGTCTCAGCTGTCAGTCATGACTTTTCACTCTGTTTTCCACTAATAGCTAATCAAGAACAAACTTCTCAGAAACTTGAACATGAGAGTGAAGCCAAATCATCTGGATAAAGTTCAGAGAGTTTGGCTTTAAATAGTTTTTTGATGATATAAAAACGGGATCAAACGTCATGATTGACAGCTGAGACTGACTCCAAATGACGTCATCGCCGTGAGATGACAGCGTTCGTATCCCAGAGATCTGGCTTCGTCGAGGAAGTGGAGACACGTCAGCATTATGTATTTACAGTCTGTGGTTCTGAGGCGTGTGCTCACCTGGAAGATGTTGACGTGTATGTAGGGCACAGAGAACATGGCTCTGCAGACGAGCATGCACAGCAGGGCGCCGTGAGCCGACTGGAACCCGGAGACGTGGATCAGCAGCCAGTACTGGGAATACAGGCCCAGTGAGATCATCAGCATGGTTCTGCCGATCAGCACCAACGAGTGACCTTTGATGTGAGCTGCAAAACCAGAGAATCACAAACACAGAATAAACTCAAGGGATCAATCAGAAGGAGAGAAATCCATTCAGATCCCGTCCGAGCCTCTCACCGAGTGCAACGAGTGGCGTGATGATGGGGAAGGACAGCGGCGCCACGAACAGGTAGAGGGAGCGGGACAGGAAGGGAACCTTCCAGACGCTGGAGTCCCCGAGTCCGATGACGTTAGTGTGAGCGTGATGCATCTTAATGTGTCCATGCACGCCGGCCTGAGCCGAGAACGAGCCACAGATCTGTGTGCGTTCAGGAAACACACACACACACACACACACACACACACACACACACACACACACACGTTCAACACATTAAACAATCAATGAATCAAGCAGGAAGGTCAACGTCTGTATTGACTTTCCTCCAGTTTGACACCAGAGCAGCGAAGGTCACGATGAGGTCACCAAACTGTTCAGTAAACATCCGACTTCACGACCTCTAACGTTCAGCTACAGGATCATTTTGGTTATAAAAAGGTTATGAAACAGATTTAATTTCCTGATTTGCAGGAAACGTTTCCCTCCTGCACACATTGATCTTTCCTGTCGGTCATAAAAGGGTCATAACATCATGTTGTTGTTTTATTGATTACTCGTCTTTATATATAAATCCACCGTGACCCGGTTTGTGAGCTGCTGTTCTGAAGCCTCAGTTTGACATTCGTCCAGCGCCATCTTGGTTCTTTGAAACCAGAAGTCAGCATATTTGAAGGAGCGAGGGGTGGAGCCACTTACACCTGCCACCTGCACCCATTGGACGGTACCAGCTGTCAATCACACTGTGGTATCCACACACCAATGTACACTTTATGGTCAATTGAACTATAAATGGGACTTTTGATTTACATAATGATCATCAGCTGTATTGAAGAAGACTTGAAACTAGTTTTCGAATTGGCTTCGACAACTGGCAGCTCCGTGGTTACAGCTCGGAGTTACAGGAATAGTTTAATCCCTCCCATCCTCATCAATCTGTCACCTCGATGAAGAAGACGGCCCAGAACTTCGCCCAGGCCTGCGACTCGCTCAGCGCCCCGTGGCTCGCCAGATGCGTCCCTTTGATGGTGAGGACAGCGTGAGCGACACCCATCAGCAGCCCGCCCGCCACGAACCACAGGATCTGAGAGGAGGACAGCAGCAGGAAGGCTGCGAGGCAGGAAAGAACACAACTGAGATATTGATAACTCGACCTTGGTAACACGACTCAGTATATTATTAATAACATGAAGTGATCGTACATTCTGTCTATTTTCTTTATTTTCCTCATTTCACTGTCTTGTACGTTGTTGTCATGTTTTTATTCGTGTTCTTGTTTGAGTGCCGATGTGACCTCTGACCTCGGACAGATCCAGACCAAACTAAATCCCACAGTAAATTGTAAATCTTTATTTAACACTTAGTATTAATACTTTAAGGTATAAAAAAACAAAAACATATTGAATGATCGTCTGTAGAAATAAACTTGTTTGCTGAACTTTGTGCTGCGATGCTCTGCTCGTGTTTACCTTTATACGACAGGACGGGCTGTTCTGCCCTCGATGCATCTATAAAGTGATCAGTGAGTGATTTCAGACACACACGGTGGTTCCGGGGGTCATTGACCTCTCGGGCCCCGGGGCCTCTGACTGGTGGCTGCTGCACTTCCCTGCTTCCAAATGTATCTGAGTCTGAGTCAAAGTGTTTTGACCTACGGACGAACTGAGCGAGTTTACCACCAGAACCATGAGAGACTACGTGTCTTTGTGTGTGCAGCACTGAGGCCGTCGGCCATGATGTGATGAGGAAACTTTATCCTTCACTTCTTCTTCTTTGTTTGGTTTATCAGCAGCTGGCAACTAACATCTGCATTAACACCATCTTCTTCTTCTGCTTCTGCTTCACTGGAGGTGACTGTGCAGCTCCGTGTCTCAGTTCCTCACATTATTACATAAGGAATCATAATTTTCTATATTTGAATTCCTATGATTTTCTTTATATTGAACTGGTCCAGTCCTGTATTTATAGACATTAAAAGCTTGATGCTGACCCGAGTCTGACGACTTTAAATAATTAATGTAAAAGACTGAGCCTGAGGCAGCAGCTGCCGGTGAAGCTCTCACAGCAGGTTTTAGGTGACATGTTCTCTTCCTAACCCAATAAAACTGCGCTAATATATTTCAACTCATATTTCAAAGCAGCCTATTTCGAGGTGATAAGTCAGAAGCTCTGTGACGCACAATAACAGATGCAGCACAGACTCACGCTGCAGCCGAGTCCAACTCAGAAGTCGACACTTGTGTTTGAGGCCAATCAGCTAAAAGCTGCTGCCCCAGCATCAGGAGCTCGGGAGCGAGAGCAGAGATCAAGTGACACATCACGTCTGCAGCAGGTTGTTGTCAGAGCCAATGATCGAGTGACGTGAGGCACTCCATCATCACCACCAGTGACCCAGATACGTGGGAACCAGGGGAGACGATGAATGAACTGACAGCACTGGTAATAAGATGAGGGGGCTGTTTGCTGGAAAGTTATTACATTTCAGAATAAGAGAATAGAAGCTGAAACACTAATGAGGGACTATAAACAATGTTAAACATGAATCGATTCCTTGAACCGAACATTAACTTAATAAACAATTCCTTCACTAACTCAAGTTTGTCTTTATCTTTTGTGACAGTAAACTGAATATTTATATTTTGTCGGACAGAATAATCCTCTTGAGCCTTATCAGTTTATGATGGTTGGGTTTTTTATTATGTTGAAATAACAATAAAGGTTTTAGGTTTTGATTAATAAAGTTTGACATGGCAATGAACAAACAACAGAATAGAAAGTTTGAGCTCTGAATCCTGAACTGAGTCAAAACAAACTTTAACAAAGGAACCTCCACATCGAGAAACCCAGAGAACATTATACCAAAAAGATTCAATTCTTTTTATGAAACAGTTTGAGACACAAACATGTTATGGTTTCATGTTTTATACAACATATAATAACTGGAGTTTAGGGTCAGATACATGTTTTCTTTCTGTTTATCTTAATTTGAATGCTGCAGGATGATAAAGAAAAGTTTGTTACCGGGCGGCAGACAGAGGAACGCCGCTGCCAGGACGCAGCAGTCCACCCCCCTCCTCTCCCACCAGCTGCTCTCCTTCACCATCTGCTGCACCATCCTCGTCAGCTCCATCATCAGAGTCTCTTCTCCACCTGCGCTCTTCCTCCCCTCCTCTCCCTTCATCCCCCCGCTGCTCTCCGGACCCCCTCTCCTCTTCACCACCAGCTCCCTCATCATCCTCTCATCCCCACCTTCCCTCCACTCCTCCGGTACATTCTGCATGTCAGCGCCTTCTGCTCCGTCCACACACAGTCACCGCCAGGTCTGTGTCATGTGCTGCGCCCTGAGTGTTAAGTCCACAGGTCGGAGTTGGGATTGCGAAAGTGCTTATTGGCTCGGAGCATTGTCAGGGAGGCCCAGCCCCCTTCCAGTGGCTTCAAGGGCCTCGTGGATCCTCCTTCCTCCTTCCTCCTCCTCCTCCTCCTCCTCCTCATCCCTCTCTGGTCAGCTGACTCCTCCTGCAGTCCAGCAGCAGAGGAATGTGTCGCCCCACAGCCTGAAGATGTGGAGCCGCCCTGGGAAGTGATGGATCCAGAAATCCTCACACAGAACAGCAGCTGCTCAGAGACTCCTCCTCCTCCTCCTCTCTCTCTCCTCTCTGGTGCGTCATACATTCTGCATGTCGTTCCCCCCCGTTGTGTTTCTTTGTGTCAGCAGACCTCCTCCTCCTCCTCCTCCTCCCATCACTGTGACCTTGGCAAACATCCTGGGAAAGGAGGAGAGGCAGAAAGGAGGCCTGAGCAGAACAGAGGATTAACAGAGGCCGTTCACTTGTTTCTCTACTGGGTGAAAGGTTCAGAGTGAAAAGAGAAGATGCTGCTGTGCAGGAATGTGCTCGGATCCACGCGCTGCGTCGGCTTGTCTCTGGTGTCGGGCAGCATTTCTTTTTTCTGGAGGGAGGCCACGTGCTCTGGGCTGGAGGCCATGAACTGACGGCTCCGTTTACATCCTCACACTGAATAATAACATGTTGACTTTATTCATAATGTGTCAGCTACACAGAACAGATATTAAACACACGTAGGAAGAAGTTTAAAAAATTAAGAAGAAAATAAAATATATTCTACAAATATTTCAGCCCTGATTCTAACACATTAGCCGATAACTATATTTACAAAATGTCAATGATAAGAAAACCTGATGACAAAGATAATTGAGGTTTGATATTTTACAGTTTAACCATAAACGTTTTAATAAATAACTATAAATAAAATGAAAACACAAACACAACCAAATATATAAAACCTGAATCAAGACATTTTTTAATAAACATAAATGTAAGTGTTTGGACTCTAGGAAATACTTGAGTAGTAAATAAAGTATTTAGTTAATTTTCAACACTGACCATTAATAAACTAGAGAAGATATAAAGATACACAACTTACATAAACATGTGCTGTAAACACTTGTTGGTTTGAATCACACACAACAATAATAATTTACACTTTATTTTATTAAGGGATCATCTCGTTTGCAGACATGTCTTCAGAGGGTAAAAACCTTCACTCATGCACAGACTCACACTCTCAAGTGAAGAGATAACAGTGTGTTGTCTATTACACACTCATATAACCTCACAGTAATCAGCAGGGTCAGCTTTTATCTGCCACACGTAAAATAACATGTTTAAAGTAGGAAAACTGTACAAAAAATACATGATCAACAACATGTTAAGACGTTAAAGTACATCCAGTAAATACAGACACTCAGGTGTAACGGTCAGGTTTCACTGGAGGAGACACGTTCAGAGAAATGATAACAGTCTTATCCTTTATTATAAAAAGACAAATGAAGTATGAACTAAAGTGTCATGCTACTAAAATGGCTTTTAGGCCTCCTGATTAAAACCGGATCTTGTTGTATCGTGAAGCGCCACAAGATGGTGCCACTCATCCTGCAATGTGGTGTCATGCAAACCCTACAATATAAATAAAGATGGACGACATGACGGCTCCTAAAAGTGAAGCCAAATCATCTGATGAATGCAAACACAGCATCTTCCAGTATCAGTGACGTGTGAACAGTGGAGATTCACTGTTAAATTAAAATGTAAATGTCTCCTCACGGACCTTCAGAGCTCAGTGTCTTCAATGGCCTCTGGTTCGTCTAATGTGTCCAATCGTCTCCTGCAGGCGTCCAGCAGTTTTTTCCTGGGGCCCAGAGGGATGTGGATGCTGGAGAAGTCCTGGTCTGAACAGAGCAGCAGAGCCTGCAGGTCGATCTTCTCCCTCCTGAAGATCGGCATGAACTCACCGAGGTTCTGTGAGGCCAGGAACGTCTCCAGAGGACTGTTCTCCGGTTCCAGGTCCTCGTCCAGTCCCACATCGTCCTCCTCCCAGGGCAGCTCCTGCTGGTTTCTCTCTTGCAGGCTCAATGCGCTGCCGATACTGTCCCCGTCGAAGCTGGGCGAGCGGCGAGGCAGATGTCCATGTAGACGAACATTCGGCGCCCTGCCCACAGGCTCACTGCCCACGACACTCCCCTCGTCTTGTGCCCCGATCCCAAACACACCCCGACTCAGGTAGTTCCTCCTGAACACCATGGTGCCAAGTCCAGGTCGGTTGAACAGCGAATCACGACCGGAGTCTGCGCTGATCTCCGAGTACGCGGCCTCGTGGAGGCCCGGGTCGCTCATGGCGCGGGAGACGGTGTCGGCATCGTCATCGTCGTCCCCAGGGAACATGTGGCGGATGTTGAGGCGTGGCCTCTGCTTGGGGTTGGTGTAGGTGCCCTGTTTCAGGAACATGACGTCGTTGCCGAGCTGCAGGCCGGACAGCGAGCGCACACTCTTCCTCCCGTCCTCGTAGATCTTGAACGTTCCGTCAACCTGCTTCTTCTTCTCCAGCCTCTTCTGGATCTTGGCCTTGCCCTTGGCGGTGGAGTGCAGAGTGGCCTGAGAAGAAAGTGAAGAAACAAGGAATCAAGTTGAAGGTTTGAGGTTTGTTTTGTTAATTATGTTTGTCGACTGAAAGCGAGGTGAACAGAAGTTAAACCTCCAACAGGACCTTGATTGTGTGGTTCCAGTACCTGTGAGTATGGCATGTTGGAAGTGACCGTGTTGAACTTGCGGCTCAGTGTGCTGCTGCTGGTGTAGCTAGAGAAGCTAATAGCGTCCAGGTTGTCTAAAGCCGCCGACTCCTTCATGAACTTCCTCTCCATGTGTTCCCGGTGCTTCCTCTGCAGCTTCGCACAGTCTTTGATGCGGCGCTCCGCAGCTCGGAACGCCCGGTCCTTCAGTTTGCCGACCAGCTTCGAGTTGAGGGTGGTCTGCTTGGCGGCGATGGAGTCCAGGTAGCGAACGCAGTCCATGTGGCCCTTGGTGGCGGACATGTCCAGCGGTGTGTGGTAGTCGTTGTCCAGACACCACACGTTGGCACCGAACACCACCAGGAAGGACAGGCAGTTGTGGTGGCCGTTGGCAGCTGCCAGGTGGAGCGGCGTGTTCCCCCAGATGTCACACCTGTCGGGGTCACCTCTGGAGGAAGAGGAGAGGAGGAGCCATGTTGGATTAATGGACTCTCTCACATATTCAGTTTCTCATTCAAGTCAGTTCGGTTTCAAATCTGCAGTTTCTGAGTGTCTGAAAAGTACAAACATGCAAAGCACACGTATGAAACTTTAAACTTTAAACTCACTATTTTCTATCTTTATTCTCTCCCACATTTCTACTTTCACCTTTAAAGTGTGTTGTTTGTTCTTCTCCGTCAAAACCCAAACTCGATTTGTTTTAGTTTCTTCTGCTGATGTTTCTAAACTTCGTCCACTGGTGAGAAACTCGACCTGACTTTGCTGATCCTCTTACCCGTCGGACTGGAGTTAGGAAGTCAGATGACTCATGTGACATTTACAGGTTTACAGGTCAACCGAAGCTTTGGTGACTCACACAACTTGAGTTAAGTGATGAAATGTTAACAACTAATTATTTTGATCAACCATGTGTAAAACCTGGGTTCTGCACCGATCACTGCTCGGTGAATCAGAGTTAAACTGAAATACATGAAGTCACATTTTCATCTGTTTGTCTGTTATTTAGGAGGATTACTCATAAACTACTGGACAGATGTTCATGAAACCCGATGGAAGGACATCACCAACATCAAATAAATAAATCTAACCCTGTTTATGAATGGCTCCTTATCAGTGTGGCCCAGTAAACAGGGTTGAACTGTGTTGAACTGGTTTCAGCTGACCCCTCCTCTTCCTGTTTTCTCTACACCCACATGACTGAGTCCTGATCAATAATTGAAACGCAGCAGGTTAAACATGACAGAGCTGACTTTGCATTATTTATCCCACACACACCAGACTCCACAGGCGAGGGTCAGCACCTCTCACAGCCGGGTGTCAGCGCCTGTCTGCAGCGCCACACCCTGGCAGAGGGCAGACATTACATCAGATACCAGAGCAGCAAGGTGTGAGGTTTATTTATTTATGAAATGATGATCAATCAGATCATGTTCCAAAGGTACGAGTAGGAAATGTGTCACTGAAGTAACGTGGAGGAGAATCACACTGAACTATCTCCAATAGTAACTTGAACTTGAACAAAACACTCTACTAAAAGGTTCCTGTGACACACTGGAGCTGTTTTACATCCTCAAACCGTCCTCTTTCCCTGCCTATAGACACATTTGCTCATAATTAAAAATGAATAAATAACGTTAAGAAAATACCGTCTGAAAAGTTCGGTGAAGTTTCTAAAGTGAAATAAATGAAAACAGTGACGTGTCTCTAAAGGACCTTCTTCTTCTTCTTTTATTTACGTTTGTGCTGTGAACTCTGATTTCATCTGCGTCGCTTCATCCTGTTACGACCGTGACAGGATGAAGATGCTCAGATTTATCACTGTGACCTTTCGTGTGTCGGCGGCGTCGGACTCATCTTCACTTCACTGCCTCGACTGATAAACCTGCCACCAGCAGCGTGACTAACTGACAGAGAGTCGCCCTGATGAGCCTGAGCTGCCACAGGACAGATGTTATTCCTGCTGCCACAGGACAGATGAAGATCCTGCTGCCACAGGACAGATGTGATTAGTCTGCTGCCACAGGACAGATGTGATGAGTCTGCTGCCACAGGACAGATGTGATTAGTCTGCTGCCACAGGACAGATGTGATGAGTCTGCTGCCACAGGACAGATGTTATTCCTGCTGCCACAGGACAGATGTGATGAGTCTGCTGCCACAGGACAGATGTGATTAGTCTGCTGCCACAGGACAGATGTGATTAGTCTGCTGCCACAGGACAGATGTTATTAGTCTGCTGCCACAGGACAGATGTGATTAGTCTGCTGCCACAGGACAGATGTGATTAGTCTGCTGCCACAGGACAGATGTGATTAGTCTGCTGCCACAGGACAGATGTGATTAGTCTGCTGCCACAGGACAGATGTTATTAGTCTGCTGCCACAGGACAGATGTGATTAGTCTGCTGCCACAGGACAGATGTGATTAGTCTGCTGCCACAGGACAGATGTTATTAGTCTGCTGCCACAGGACAGATGTGATTAGTCTGCTGCCACAGGACAGATGTGATTCCTGCTCAGTGACCTTTGTCTGTAATGAGGCTGTTAAAATGTATAACCCTGCATCTCCAGCAGCACTGATTAGATGACGGAGGGCGAGAGGCAGCACAGGGACACAACATTATTATTACTTTATTTATTTCTGTGTTAATACGAGCAGGCAGGGGCAGTGAGGTAAAGTTATGATGTATAATAAATATAATATATCATATTTTATTTATATGATATAGGATGAATGAAGCTGTAGGATTCTTGATGATACAGTTATTTGAAAGACTTGCAATCAAGTTAAAGTCATAGATATTGACAAAATAATGTAATAAAAACGTTTTTTAAACTGTCATAAATATAACTAAAGAAAAATGAAATCTAGCTCCAGTGAAAGATGAGCGGTAGTTGTGATAAAAGTGAAATCATTTTACCAGCTGTGACTTTAATCACTGAAAGAAAAACCTCTTGTTCTACTGATGAATGAACTTGTGATGAGTTTCTCAGGTTGACCCTGCTCCCTGCTCCCGGTCCCTAGACCCTGCTCCCGGTCCCTAGACCCTGCTCCCGGTCCGGTCCCTAGACCCTGCTCCCGGTCCCTAGACCCTGCTCCGGGTCCCTAGACCCTGCTCCCCGGTCCCTAGACCCTGCTCCCGGTCCCTGCTCCCTGCGGTCCCTAGACCCTGCTCCCTCCCTGCCCCGGGTCCCTAGACCCTGCTCCCGGTCCTAGACCCTGCTCCGGTCCCTGCTCCGGGTCCCTAGACCCTGCTCCCGGGTCCCTAGACCCCTGCCCGGTCCCTGCTCCCGGGTCCCAAGACCCTGCTCCGGTCCCTGCTCCCGGGTCCCTAGACTCTTCTCCCCGGTCCCTAGACCCTGCTCCCTGCTCCCGGGTCCCTAGCCCCTGCTCCCGGTCCCCGGTCCCCGGTCCCATACTCCCTACTCCCGGTCCCGGTCCCGGTCCCTCTCTCCCGGGCCCTACTCCCCGGTCCCTACTCTCCGGTCCTACTCCCCGGTCCCAGTCCCATCTCCTCCCCGGTCCCATGCTCCCTACTCCCGGTCCCTACTCTCCCCGGTCCCCTCCCGGTCCTACTCCGGTCTACTCCCCGGTCCCTACTCTCGGTCCTACTCCCGGTCCCCGGTCCCATGCTCCCTACTCCCCGGTCCCTACTCCCGGTCCCCGGTCCCTACTCCCCGGTCCCCGGTCCCTGCCCCCCGGTCCCCGGACTCACCCTCTCCCCACGATGAGCCGCAGCGCCTCCAGGTGCCCGTGGTACGCGGCCCACAGAGTCGGTGTCATCCCGTCTTCGTCCGGCGCGTTGAGCTCCTTCCGTGTGGCCTCCTTCAGGACGTCCAGGTAGCCGTCGCTGGCCGCCCGGTGGTACCTGTCGTTCATGGCGGCGCCCTCGGCCTCTGGCCCGGCGGCCCGGCTCACTCTGGGGTCGGCTCCATGGAGGATAGTGGAGGTTCCTCCCCGGTATTTGGGGAAGTTTGAGCCCGGCGACGGTGCGTCCTGAGCGGCTTGAGTCTGCTGCTGGAGACCGGGGCGGGCTGGAGGGGCTGGTTGCTAGGAGACGGAAACGAGGCGTGCTGGTTGTCGGCGAGGGGCGGGGCCACTACAACTATAACCACGCCCCTCTGAATAAACGAGGCATTGCTTTATTGACGTTTGAAATAAAGAAATTCACTTTTTATTGATAAAACTTATGATCTATACAGTTTATTTTAGTTTTTGTTCATAGAATTTCAAAAAATGAAACCTTCTCATTCGATTGAACAGATGTTTTACACAAATCCAACATTTCATTTCTGTCTACAAAACATTTAGTTTTTAAATCTTTTAAATGTTAATCCTTTATTGTGATCATTCTATTGTGTTTGATGTAGTGATTCATATATTTCATTAACTTTGTAATTATATATTTTTATGGCTTAAAGAGTTTATGTTGTATATCATATAAAAATAAATGTCAATCCATTTTTGCACTTCCGGTTTGCACTACTCTCATCCTATCCACCGTGAGCCTTATGACTATATACTAGGTTGTACTGTGTACTATGTTGTACTGTGTACTATGTTGTACTGTGTACTTCTATGTTCTGTCTACTTATATATGTGTACACCAGGGATCAGAGAGAAGCAGCATCTCAACCCGTCTATGTCCTGTACATGTGGCAGAATTGACAAGTTGACTTTGACTAATTGCAGCAGTTTGGATTTAGGGCCGTTGTTTCTAAAATGAGACAGTTGCGTATCAATAAAGTTTGATCAGAAGCAATCAAGTGATTCTCATATCATCAGTTCCTGCTTGAGGTTTGTCTTCCTGCCGCAGACTCACATCCTGTTGGTTCAGTTTGCTGATTAAATCAAACATTCATTTAGTCAGACTTATGAACAATAAACAGATAATGAGCTTCATATGGAGCCGTCGAGTTCTGTTGATCATTACCTTTACATCATCGTTGGAGGAGCTGCTACAGAGAATACAGCACATTTATGAAGGTAAGTTCTTCTGATACTGATCCATGGACGTAGTTTAGATTTTATTTGTTGGCAGTTTTATGAATTCACCTCTTTATGATGGAGGTGCCACTTTGTGTTACATCATTTGCTGCAGAAAATAAGTCTGATTGGTTTATTGATTGATTCCTTTACAAAGTAATTCATCACAGTGTGTATCACCCTGTATTTTCTGTTTTCTATTTAAAAATCAGGCATTGATTCATATCAAACTTTACAAAAAACACACCCAAACCTCTACAACCCGGCTGTTGTTTGCAAAAGGCAAAACCCAGATATCAATGACATGAGGCCAAAACCTGCTAAAGCACCTGGTGTGAATGATCCTTTAATTTTGAGACAGAAACTAAAACACTATCAGCTGCAGCAGGTTATCAGAGCTGCTGCTTGGGGCCGTGCATGTGATAAGACTGAGATTTATGATTCAGTTCCTGGTGCAGAACGAATGCAAACAGTGACACTGTGTGACACGGAGCAGATAAAGACTTTCAAAGTAAAACCACGTCACAGTTTCAGAGATCCCAGACTGTGCATTGATAAAGTTTCTGTGCAGGTCATTTGGGTCCATGAAGGAAACGTTGTTCCATCAACTCAACAGGTGGAAAAAGGGTCAACATGAAAAGTAAACATGAAACCTGTTGCTTTCCTTTGAAAGGTGTGTTGGCTTCAACGCAGTGCAAAGTGACCACACCTACAGGTGCGGGTGGAGGTGGATCAGGAGGAATTGCCAGAAACGCATGCCTCCACATGTTGAGGTTTCAGCTGAAGTGCGACTGCAGGAGAGAAAAGCCTCAAACTGAATGGAAACAAGGAAATTAAGAAGGAGGACCAAAGGGAATAAAAGCTGTGAACATGAATCCTGATCCCGGAGCCACAGAGATGGAATACACTTGTGTGACGCCTGGAAATCCCACCGACGACGAACCAGAGACCCAGGAGCTGGACCCGGTGCTGGTTTGGGTTCCCAGTGGGAGGCGTCTGATCTCGGGTCTGCTGGGGATGAACGTGGTCCTGCTGGGGGCGGCCCTGGTGGCGGGACAGGCCTTTAACCCCGAGGGCCTGAAGAACCAGGAGCCCCAGGTTTTCTTGCTGCTGCTGATGGGGGCCAGTTTGATCTGGATCCTGTGGTACCTGCTGTGGGCCCGAAGACAACCCGGCATCAGCCCACATAAGGACCACCATGCTGGGGGAACCACAGTCACCTGTAAGCCCCCTGCATGTTATCAAGATGTTAAAATACAGGATTTGTTCCGGACGTCTTAATGGAATCGAGCTTCTCTCTCCTCTGCAGTGGTCCTGATTCTGTTCGCTGCGTTCAGTGTGCTGCTGTTCATCTGCAGGATCGGGTACTTGATCAGCGTGAGGGTTTGTCAGCCGCCGGCTAAAGTGCTGTCTGCGTTCATGGAGGCTCCTTTTCTGGTGCTGCAGGTAAAACACATTCACTGTTCGTCTATAGTCACTGAGCGAATCCCAAAAAGAACAGGAAAGAAAAAGTTAAGTTGCAGAAAAACCAACACGACTTCTAAGTTGCATGACTGTGCACGTGACATTCAAAAAGTCAGTCATGCATCATTATTATAATATTGTCCTTTGTAACTGGTCGAACCAGTTCAGCAACTTCATGTCATTTTATCAAAGAAGAGACTTTTTTACACAGATCGGACTTTTTCATTTATTTAAAACTTTGATCACATGTTTTCTGTCTGAACCAACGACTTTTGGATAAACTTGCATAAAACAAACTGACTGTTGATGCTTCAACTCTCGGCTCAAAACCTTGCAAATGAATGAATGAATGTATTAATATAAGTTATTGGTTTACGAATATAACATCATAAATACTTAAGGTGCAAGTTGGACGTGAGGGGAAATTCCCTTTGAATCGTACCAAATAAATACTGTTATATTCATTTATAACTTTAAAGTGCAGAATGAAAAAAGGACCTCAGACACCAATGTTATATTTTCATAGTTTGCACATCTCTTTTTCTTCTGCAGCATTTCTAGATTTGAATTATTAAAAAAAACACATTTTGAATTAATCTTCAGTTTCTCACTGTTTTGTCTTTGAGACTTTAACCTGTTTTCCTTGTACAGACGTATTTACTGTGGGCTCACTCCAAGGACTGCGTCCACAAACACAAGATAATCACCAGGTGCATCACTCTATCTATATTTAGACATTTTATACTTTTCATATATGTATTGGTTATTTCTAGCTTCATGTTTCTTGTTGTTTTTGTCGTCGTCCCTGTTTTAAAGTGGTATTTGTGTATATTTGCATGTTGTGCTGGACGCAGGTCTGGACTGATGGTGATTCTGTCAGCTGACCTGCTGCTGTGGCTCAACGCTGTCACCGAGGATACGATCCACGAGGAGATCGAGTTAGAAAAGAGCGACGGGTTCAAGTTCGGCAACACAAACTCATCTGAGGCCGACGACTCGGATTCTGCAGGTAGTTACTCAACACACTGAAAGTACTGCAGAGACTAAACAGCTGAATAAAGACACTGATCACATCCCAATCAACGAATGACGACCAATGATTGATTCATCTAAATAATCTTATTGGTTGTAAAAGTTAATCCATTACTATACTAGCATTCCATCCATCCATCTATCCATCTATAGATCTATATATCTATAGATCTATAGATCTATCCATCCACTCATTCATCCATCCGTATATCTGTACATCTATAAATCAGACTATCATCATTATATCTATAAATCCATCCATCCTATGATTGTTCATGTTTTTAACGTGGAATGAGACTAAAGTTAAATTAGCTTTTAGCAACTTTCTGAATCTGAGGAAACGTAATTCAGGATTTCTGTGATGCCCCCTAGTGGTGACACTAGCTCCTTAGTGAGAGAAGCATGTTTGTACAATAAAGTGAATATTTGTATAATGTTCCATCCCTGGTTTGAACTGGTCATTGAAGTGTATTTCTGCCTCCAGGTAACTTGACGTTCTGTCGCTGCAGTGCGAGCGCCGCCTGCCTCACCTTCAGGAAAGGCTTCGAGATCCTGTATCCCTTCAACATGGAGTTCTACCTGATGGCAGGCTGCATGATCTACGTGATGTGGAAGAACGTGGGCCGCAGGACGAGTCCGGGGCACCACGTCTCCGAGAAGCTGACCCTCAACATCGTGTACCAGGGCGGGGTCATCTACGGCCTGGTGTTTGGCGGCCTGGTGCTCGTGGCGGGAGTGACGGTGTTCATCCTCTACCAGGTGTGGGTGAGCCAGCAGCAGCTTCGCCTCACCGCCTTCCTCATCTTCTACGGCTTCCATTGCGCCGTCATGCCCGTCATGTCCTTGTGCTCGCTGGCCGGGACGCTGGTCCACCGGCTGGAGAGGAGGGCCCAGGAGGCCGGACTCAACCCGACTCGGAGCCTGGACGTGTTGCTCCTGGTGGCAGCGGCTCTGGGCCAGCTAGCCCTCTCCTACTTCTCCCTGGTGGCGGCCCTGGCTCTGGGGACCAGCGGGCCCCTGGGGGACCTGGACCTGTCCTACTCCCTCCTCAGCCTCCTGGAGCTCGTCCTCCAGAACATCTTCATCATCGAAGGCCTCCACCGGCACCCGAACCTGCTCGTCAAGAAGAAGGAGAAGCAGAGGAGCAGCATATTTAAGGTACCTGGGTTTCTCCTGAATGTTTAGTAAACTGAGATGAAAAGTTTTGTTTAAATGATAAACTCTCCTGCAGCCAAAGAAAAAGGTGACGACACCGATAGAAGACAAGAAGGCGGATCTCTCACTGCTGGAGGGAAACACGTCAGCACCCCCTGCTGTTCAACTGCATGATGGGAAAAAGTCCTGGCACAAGAGAGCGATACAGGAAATCTGTGCTTTCCTCGTCCTCTCCAACATCATGGTAACGTCATGTATGTTTGATATTAAAGAAACACGTGTTCATTCGTCGTGTGTGTAACTGACGACGTGTTCCCTCCTCTTCCAGCTGTGGGTCATCCCGGCCTTCGGAGCCCACCCTCAGTTTGAGAACGGCCTGGGGAAACAGTTCTTCGGCTTCAGCACCTGGTTCGTTCTGGTGAATCTGGGCCAGCCGCTCAGCGTCTTCTACAGGATGCACTCGGTGGGAGCGCTGATGGAGCTGCTCATCACTGCATGACGAGCAACACGTGACCGCAGATTAAACAGGACACACATTCAATGAACGATTTAGTTAACATGGACAGAAGTATGTGGACATCTACTGCTGATGAGGCCGTTGTTCTTTAGGGTTTAAGATCCTTGGAGCAGGTTTGTGTTTGTCCATTTCCTGTTTCAATATGGCGACGACCACGTGCACGATGCCCACGTGCACAGATCCAGCTCAATAGAGAGACGTTTCCACAAGATGGTGCTGCTGCAAACATTTGGAAGAAAACTACAAAAAGGAAAAACAGAGACACTGCATGAGGGTCAATGAAATCTGAAAAACATTCTATCGCACAATTATTAAAAAGATGAGCCTCCTGATGCAGATGTGCATCATTTAATGAGCTCCTTCCTGAATCCACATCCACCAAGTTTCATTTAATACATCCAGTCGTTTTTGTACAATAACAACAACAAACACACAAACAGATGAAAAGATGATGAGGTTTCTCTGATGCTCTTGGAATGTTTTAGATGTTTTACTTCAGTAAAAGCACCAACACAACAAAGTACAAATCCTACGTTACAAAGTCCTGCATCTCAGATCTCAACAGTCAAAAAAACATCAAGAGTCAAAGAAAAGTTCAAGTTGAAAATGTCAAAACTTTAAGTATTTTGTGAAATGTTTAATTATTTTTTCTGCTTTGGGCCCAAATATATATATATTTTTAAATGTTTAAAAAGTTAAATATGATAAATGGCCATATTATAGTATTTTCTCTGTAAAGTAAAACCAGCCGTTAGATAAATGCACAATATCGTCCTCTGAAATGTTAAGTAAATGTTAAATTGTACAGACGTACATTACAAACATTGTATCTCTGGCGACAGGTTCAAGAATCTGTTGAGTTATAACATACGTGTTCATTAAATCATTTCCTGTGAGATTAAACATGTATTTTTTTATTCTGACAGAATAAAACATGTCACATTCAGCTGTCAAAGTGGGTTTCTTACTGTTTCAGTAAGAGAAAACACATTTTCTGTTTCCTTCTCGGACGATGTTTTGTTTCCTCTCAGCACAGAGAGAAACGTTTCAGTCCATCAGTGTCCTTCAGCCTCATTCGTACACACGTGAGGATTAGAAACAGAAAACAGTTCTGTACAAAAACGCAAATCTTCGTGCAACAACTTCTCATTGCACCTCCGAACACAGAATTTATCTATTTGGCAAAATGAAGAATTGAATTCTCAATAAATCACTTATGTTACACTTCTTCTGCATCTGCTTACGATTCAGACTCGTTTATACGATTCATCCTTTCACAAGATGAAGATTGTCGCTGCTTGTTGTCTTTAAAAACATCCGTAAAGCTGTGAGACGCTCAGCGATCCGAGCTGAGGTGCGAGGGCGTCGGACGTACGTCTCCAGCGGCTCCTCTAAATCCTCTGGATATCAAACAGCCGGATGTCCGTGTCGTACCAGATGGGAGGATCCAAGTTGCTATCCAAGAGTCAGAGGGGAAAAACAAGACTCTGTGAAAAAGCTTTTTCAACACACGTGATTTCCCAGAAACAAATCTACAGATAAAACAACACGTTCAGGCTCTTATTCCGTTTTCCTACCGTAAGTAAATGACTCCCCACGTGTACGTGCGGAACCACATGGCCGTGCCGGCGTTGGCCTGGTACTTTCTGATGAGAATAGGATGAGGGATGGGCAGGAGGCCGACGAGCGTCCCGTGCTGGAGGAACTTCAGGATTTCTGACTCGTCGGTCAAACCCCTGTGAGAAGACAAAATTATGCGACACATTAAAGCTGCTGATCAAATCTCTGTGTGCGAAGGTGAAGGGGTCACTCGTCTCATCACCGTTATAAACACACATTATTCTTGTTATATTCCCGTAGCAGCCGGAGCAGTTTGTGTTTACGAATCCGACCTCGTCGATGCAGTTTAGTATTTGATTTTTAAAGTTTCTTACTTGTCGATGCAAATCTTCTCCACCTGAGGAACCAGCACCTGCAGCAGCCGCATGATGGTCTGCAGAGGAAGCTTCGCCTTCCACGACAACACCTGAGGACCACAACCAATCAGAGTGCACGATTCCTAACAGAGGAACGTCGTGATCGGATAAAACTTGTACGAACCCAGTCTGGATTAGCGACGCCGGTCTCTGATGACAAGCGACTCCTCGTGGATTCGGACTCTGTGAGGATCTGACCACACGATGAAAACCAACGAAGGAGTCAGTGTAACGGCAGGAATTCATAAAGAGACAAAACCAGTGACAGCGATGTGATTTCCTCGTTCACCTCGTGGTCTCTCTCCGAGTTGGACTCTGTGTCGCTGGCTCCGGCCGTCGCACCGTTATCTGCAGCCGCCTGCGGAGAGTCCGACAGTGGGAGAGCGACCATGGTGCCGTTCTCTGTCACATGAGACTTCTCCGTTATCTTATCGATTCCTGCAGGACACAAGAGAATCTGTTTCCACTTTGTACAACATTTCCCTCCTGGATGTACGTAGATAGTTTCCGCTATTTGCTGCTGTTTGTAACTTGGAGGATTTTTCAGTTTTTATGATATAAAGTCAGTTAAGAGTTCTTCTAGTGTCAAGCGTCATACCTGGAGTGGCCTCTAGGCTGGTTTTGAGCGTGCCGGGCTCCGCAGGTACCGCCGGTGTGGAGCCCTCCATGGACTCGCTCACTACCGAGTTGGCCCTGGAGACCCTGGACGACCTCTTCTTCTTCTGCAGGGCCTTCTGAATGGACTCCTCGTCTGACGGCAGGTTGGCCAAGTGGTGGAAGACGTTTCGCTTGCGGATGATGGCGTACACCAGGTTACAGTTACCTGAGAGCGGGGTTATTCAGGTTTTCAGTCAGGCATCATAACGTGGCTGCAACGTGTCGAATAGCTGAGGTCAAATCTGTGTTCTCACCATCAAACTGATACTGGATGATGTTGTTGAAGACCTCCAGCAGGAAGAAGACCAGGTGGTGGTTCTGGGTGGAGGAGAAGAGGAACCAGGGTGTGGAGAAGGCCTCCAGGAGGTGGAGCAGCTTGTTGGCCGCCACCATGGACAGACTCTTCAGATAAGGAGAAACTGTGGAGGTGGAGGTTGGTTGGTGCATTCGTACAATCCTCCATTTAACAGTGTTTTTATTATTATTAATATTTTATACTGTATTTGTTTTCTTATTGATTTCCTCTGTGGTGCAACTGTAACAAATCAAATTTCTCTAATCTTTCTATTATCATTATTTTCCTTCAGAGCTCATGTGTTCTTTGTGTAAACACATTGTGGAGACGGAGCAGGGTCTTTTAAACACTTGGCAGTTCTACTGTTTATCCACCAGGGGGAGCTATTGCACGTGTGATACTCACTGTTCACTATGATGGTGAGCAGACAGTCGAAGAGAGGCTGCAGGCGCTGGTGACCACTGGTGACGATTTTGTGAAAGACCTGAAAGTGAAGAGAATAAACATATTAAAGATGGAAAAATGCATCACGGGGAAAATATTGAACAAATCATATCACGACCTGTAAATAAATTCTTTGTTTTCCTTCTAATTGAATTGTAGTTGAGAGCTGTGTTTAACTAACTAACCACAATGACCAGGTCGGCGTGGTTTCCTGAAAACACAGGAATGTCCATGGGAACAGGAAGCGTGTACGGCTTGTTCAGGCGAACACCAAAGTTTCTCTCTCCACTCAGCAGCAGGAGGATGAACACGCCGATGTGCATGAGGCCGACACGAGCTGCAGACACACACAGACACACACACACACACACACACACACACACACACACACACACACAAACAAACACACACACACACACACACACAGCAAACACGAGGTTTCCAATAAAGATCCAGGTTTACAGTCACGTTAATGCACAAACCTATGTTTAATCCTTCTCCGTCTCAGGAGGAGATAACTCACACTGATCCGCTCTGGCATCGTTCAGGTAGAACAGGATGGGAACCAGCATGTCCAACACATCACTGCTCTTCAGCACGAAGAACAGGAATTTCTAAAACAACCAAAAACACAGTCGGCTTCATTCATATTCAGTGTTTAAGCAATATTTTTAGATTTTGGTGGACTTCAATAAAACAGATTCATAGTCAGAGAAAACATCTTTGAGTCTCAAAACTACATGAACCAAATTCACTGTGATCCATGAAGTTCTTTTTGAGAAGTTTCAGTAAAAACCACAAATAAACTTCATGCTGCTGCTAAAGAAAAAGACACCGGGTAAATCCTCTGGAAACCATGAATATCTGAACCTGTCTCTGTAAATAAAGATGGACGACTTCCGCTCACTGCACAAAAATTGAATCAATTTCATTGCTTCAACATTTGCAGGAAGTCCGAGCTCCTCGCACCTTGTTGAAGTCGCAGAACTTCCAGAAGAGGATCAGCAGCTCCTGGTGGAACTGGATCTTCTTGGCGGAACGAGGCAGGTAGGTCTGGACCAGAGGATTACTGAGCAGACGAGCCAGACCCTTCAGGATGAAGCCCAGGTCCTGGTGAACACACAGAGTTAAAACATCCGGCAGCACGACTCAGTGATCAGTGGTTAGTCATGACTGTACCTCTTCTCTGTGGATCCTGGACAGATAGTTCACAAAGAGGTTATCAGGTCCCGAAGGCTGAAAAATAATCGGAATCAGTATCTGTTTTGACCAACAATCATTTATATGAACTCGTGGATTCATTCGTACTCCTCGGACCTCCTGCTCCTCCTCAGCCGTGGGGGCTGCGGTGGCATCCAGGGCCAGCAGGGCGGTGCCGGTGGCCGACCCGGCTTCGTGCTCCAGGGTGACGGTAAGGATCTGGACGGCCTGTTCCACCAGCTGCTCCCGGTAGTCAGAGAAGAGCAGGTGGTTGTACGGGATGCCGTAACCCACGGGGTCGTAGGCGCACACCACGTTGAGCAGCGAGGTGAACAGAGGCAGGGCGTGTCTGCGTGAAAGACGGGCGGAGGTCAGTGAGCACCGGCGGTCACGCATGGTCGCCTATCACAGGTTTCCATGTGTTCAGTGGAGGTAATTACATAGCAGGGGCTGAGGCATGTGTGTGTTACTGTAGTGTGTGTGTGTGTGCGTGCGTGCGTTACGGTTTCCACGGAGCAGAAAAACGTGACCCAGGGGTTGAGGGTTTTACTTTCAGAGGACGGAGAAAGGTACATGGCCTCAGAGAAACACGTGAGGAGCAGCTTCAGCAGCTCCGTCCTGAACCACCAGGAGGAAAAGAAAAGTTATTCACCCCATCGAGAATCAACAGTCCTCTATATACTTAGTATAATAATAATAATAAAGTGTTTCTCTGGATCTGCTTTTTAAATTGCTTAGAGGGGGAGAACGTCAGTGTTCACTAGCGCCCTCTATAGTCAGTAGGAATGTGTTTTTAATTTTAATTTAATCTATATTGAATGTAAAGCACTTTGAGCTGCATTTCTTATATGAAAGGTGCTAAACAAATGAAGTTTATTCTCATTATTCGTCATAATATAAAGTAACAACACCCAGGAAGCAGACATGAGAAGCAGAGCAGGTGATCTGCTGCTGACGTCTCACCTGTTGAGGTCGTGGACGTAGTTCAGAGGAGGAGACTGAGCGAAGCCGACTCCGGCCTCCCAGATGTACTCACAGCTGTCGATGGAGCGGACGTCCTCCACCGTGTCCTGCAGCCGAGACAAGAGTCACTCAGTGGAGACAGTCATACAGATCAGTCCTCTAAACATGTCCGATTTTGTTTTTTAACCAAGATCAAAGAATTGTTCTCTGGGAAATATGGGTCTTATCTCAAAACGTCAAAGAAAGAGATAAAAAATGTCTTCCCTGAACCAAGTTTCATGGGAATCTGTTCAGTTATTTTTGTGCAATCTTGCTTAAAAACAATCAAACGGACGGGGGTGAAAACATAACCTCCTATTAAAATCTTGTCTGGGAACAAATGCATCCAAATAATTAAATAAAGTTGTTCATGCTGCCGTTGCTTTTCAATTTTAGACGTATGTGTTATTATAATAAATTAAAGTTCTTCATTCTCTGGATCTTTCTTCAGTTCCGTGAACTTTCGTCCACAGCTGCATTTCACAGCTGCAGGTCAGTGTTCACACCCACTTCCACCATGTGATGCCACACGAGTTCTCTGCTGACAATATCAGTGAGCGACACCTCGGCCCTGATAACTGCAGCCTCACGAGTAGAAGCGACTTCGTGCCACCGGTGTTCCTCAGCAGTGAAGTGACAGCGAAGGGCATCGGACCACGAGCAGAGTTCACAGAGATCTGAGGCTCAGGAGACTCGCAGTGTTTTATATTCTAATTCCATCACTGTTGGTGAGGTTGTTGCCGTGCAGCCGGTTCCTCTCACCTCCCTCTCAGGTGTTTGCTCTGTTCCTCTCAGCCCAGTTAACAAACATGGCCACTCCTCCGTCTCGCCGTGTCATGCAGAGTCACTCATTAACTTCAGCTACTGCCTGAGAGAAGGTTGTGTGAAGGAGATAACGACGCTCGGGGCTAAACAACACGTCCTCGGCTCAGTTAATACGAACAGCAAAGAAATGACACTGTCGTAGCTTCAGGGATAAAACTAAGTAAACAAGTTGACGCTTGTATTATTTTCTGTTTTATTTGGAGAGACACGAAGCCTGAGGCATCGATTTCACAAGACTCCTTCATTAGATCCTGAATGTTGGCTGGTGTGTGGCTGCAGCCGCACATCTGGATGTTTTCACACGGATCAATTAAACCAGACTTCTCACTCTCGGGCTCGCCTGTCGCAGTTGCCCCATAAGACTTGACTGTAGCTACGGTGTCGCAGCAGTTAAAGTAAAGAACCAGTGGACTCACCGCGCTCTTCTTGTGGCTCTGGGCGGTGAAATCTGGGCAGAAGAGAAGGTTGGCGATGGCCATCAGCAGCGACTCAGCCAGTGGCCGAGCTTCATCGTCATCTTCGCCATCATCGTCCAAACGCTGGAGGAGAGAGAGACAAGTTCAGAGGTGTCACATGACACAGTCACATTTGAAACGTGAAGCGAGAGCCACCAGGACGGAAAACAAGTATAGAGGAAAAGCAACCGTTTCATTATATGAAGGAAAATGTCAAGAATGAGCTGAAGTTAAAAATATAGTTTATTCATTTCAACTCAGCGACATTATTTCTCTGCAGAACCACAAACTGAACTCGTACGATTACAAACAAACCACCAGGCTGTTCCTGCTGCTGCAGCTCAGTCCCACACTTTAATTAAGAGACATTCAATCCCTCCTTAATTCAACCACTGGCCACAGGCGGGGGGGACGACACAATGTGGGCAGTGTTTGGACTGTGGTCCCCTGTCGACCCGGTAACCAGAGAACCAGCAGTTGTCAGGACAGAGGTGGGGGTAGGTGGGATGTGGACAGTGACCTCGACAGCATCAACAGGTTCATCTTTCACTCTGAAAATCAGACAGAACCACCACTGAGGAACCACCACTGAGGAACCACCACTGAGGAACCACCACTGAGGAACCAGAAGCGAAGCCTGACGACACATTCAAAGTGTCTGACGAGCAAAACGATTCCAGCACAACTTCCTGCAGGAAACTGGAACCAGGAATCAAATCTTCTCTGACTCTTCAAATCACAAGTTTAGCTTTTTTTCATGCAAGTGGTGTAAGATGTCAAACATCATGAACCTGTTGCTTTAATGTTAATATCACGACTTCCATTGAATGTCCTGCTTGTTATTTTAAAACCAATTAACCAGACTAATCCTAATTCAAACCCTAAAACCAAATCTTAACCTTCGGAAAGACGTTTGAATTTGACGACCGACCAAAATGTTCTCATAACTAAAGCTTGTGTACACACTGGCTGGTTTGTAGTTCAACATTATGGGGAATATCATTTCTTCCTCAACACATTATTTTCTTATGATGACAGCATCTGATCCTCTTCCTCCAGCTTTAATGTGAAATCATTAAAGAAATTTACTTCTCCTACTAATACACTGAACATTCCTGGAGCTCATGAGATCATTTCCTGTTTGCAGCAGGTCAAACAGGAAATGATCTCATGAGCTCAGTGCTTGTGGAGGACGACGTGGCGTCTCTACATCGTGTGGGAGTCGTACCCCAGCTCTGCCAGCTCCGGGCACAGTGGACCAGAAGAAGCCCCTCCAGTCGGCGTCCTCGAAGATGTACGGCAGGATGCGCGTGAGCAGGCGGGTGCAGTTCAGGACGATGTGGCGCTCCTTCTCCGAGGGGCAGCCCGAGTCCGCGCCCTGGACCAACCTCTCCACGGCCTGAGGACACAAAGATCAGGTGTGAGGCTGTGAGGCTGCGGGGAAGAGTTTTAAAGTCGTCACGAGAACGAACGTTGAAGGAAAAAAGTTGTAGTATTTACTGTATCCTTGTTAAACCCTGGAGACAAAGCATTTGAGCTTTATGAGTCTCAGGAGAAGTTCAGAGGAACATTCTTTAAAAGCTCTGAGCTAAACAATCCAGGTTGAATCCTGTGTCTCAACATCATCATCATCATAATATCACATCTAAATCTCTGTCTTTCCTCTTCCTGTTAAACACTTTCAACTGTTTGACGACTTCTCTTTCACTCAGTGACGTTGATGTTGGGAAATATCTTTCTCTCTTAAGCTGCTAAATGCTCCAGTGTTTTAAATCAAGAACAGACATTTAAATAAAAAACCTTGACCATCACAATTAAATGCAACATGGACCTAAACCAACCCAGGTTCGTAACATAAAACCAAATCTTAACCCTCGATGGTTATTTTCTGAGGTGGCGAGACGTCCTCGACATCAGAAACCGAGCAGGCTGCCGTCGACCTTTAACCTTTACAAAGTTTAACACTCAAAGTGTGGGAACAACAAACAGCAGCATTCCTCTGAGTCAGACTGTGTCCAGGACGGACCCGGAGACGAGACATGAGGACGTGGCTGCTGGGGATTGGACATGAGGAAGACACCATTCCTGTGGAGTGATAATAAGAAGCTCACCTTATAGCAGAGGGTTGCCAGGTTTGACGGAGACTCCTCTCTGACGGCTCTGATCTCGGCCGCCGGCACCAGAGCGAAGACATCCTGCACGGTGGTGGAGGTGTCGGCCCAGAACTGATCCCAGAAGGCGTCGTCTGTGGCTTCAACGGGCTGCAGGAGAAGATACACAAAAAACAATTCATACCACAAACACGTTCAGTTTGAATCTCCACTGTACAAACTCTCTTTAAGATGGGGCAGAAAGGTGCAGGCTGGAGCCTCAACGGTCAACTCATCACAAAATCTGGATGAAGCCGAGGGATTCTGGAAACTGGGGCTAAAGTTAAAGCTGCAGCTCTTTGGTCACAATCACCGAAGTTTTGTTTGGAGAGAAAATAAGGACACAGAAGGTGGAAATGTTCTTCTCGGGTCAGTGGCTCAGGAAAAAGGAAAACGCTGAACTGACAAGACGGAAGAATGGATTCTGATAAACGTCACAAACTGTCCTGGGTGAGAGAGAAGAGGCCGGTTGCTTCAATCATTTATATATGAAGCACATTTCTATCACAGAGGTTCAAGGTGCTGACAAAATGAAAAGATATTAATTTACAATCAGAAAACATAGTTTAAACAATTTTCAAGCACAAGAAAAGGGAATAAGAACAAAGCTAAGAGGTAAAAATACATTAAAAAAAGGTTTAAATCTATGTTAAAAATGATCTTTTAAAATATTTGTTGAATGTTTTTTATTATGATCCAGAGCAAAACCTTAAAATCCATCATGAACCAAAAACCAAGGTGTTTCATTTCACCTTGAAAATGTAATAAAAATAAAAATATTTCCTGCTTAGAAATGTTTCTACCGATTAATCAATTACTCAAATAACGACTTCCTCTCAATGACTGATTAACCGACTAATTGTTTCAGGTGTTACACACAAACAGAACCGGTAGATTCAAGTCCTCTGCATCTGCTTAGTTCCACCTTAAGTGCACCTGCTCAACAGTAAATACAAACAAATAAATAAATAGTTTTAAAATACCTTTGTTTTATGTTCGAACTATTTCAGGTTATTTTAGATAAATAAACAAGAAATAGTTACAATTCAGAGCAAATTTTACTGTTTCCAGATTGTTAAAGTGTAAAAAACATTAAAAATGTCATATAAACACAGTGAAATAAATGAGCAGTGAGTGAAACTCATCGTTTCTGGTGATAAACACGTGTTTTCCTGGTTTTTCTCTGGACTCTCACTGATCTCAGCTTCAGTTTATTTCACCATCTGGAAGCAGCTTCTCCTCCAAAGCTCGGAAACGACGCCGCGCCGCGTTTCTCTCACTCCGCAGAATAAAACATGAGAATAAAACATGAGAATAAAACATGAGAATAAAAGGAACCTGTGTTTTCGTCGTGAGCTGAATCACCGCCTTCCTGAAGAGAAGTTTACTGTCCGTGTTGCCCATGTTTCTTCTGCAGCTTCCACCTGTTGCTGTTTGGATCCGTCTCAGTAAAGAGGATCATCTTCCTCCTCCTCCTCCTCCTCCTCCTCCTCCACTCACTGCGTCCTGAAGCCTTCACTGGCTGCTCGGGAAATACAGCACATGAAGCTGCTGCCACTGTTTTCACAGCCTCGTACTTCATGTACTTCAGGCTTCATGTACAATTATCCATATTATTATTATTTTTGCACCTAAAACACAAAACTAGATTCATTAATTTTAAAGTCCCACCATGTTTTGCTTGGTTCGGTTCCTCTGTGTGAAAAATCCCGATGGCCTCAAACGCATCACGCGCAAAGCAGGATCCAACCTGAAGCGACTTCCGGGATCTAATGTTAATATTTGTTTTCATTCATTCATCAATTAATAAAAACTTCCTTCATTGACACGTGGGATGAAGATTAATAAATAAACTGCAGGAATAAACAGAGAAAACTTCCTCTTCATCATCTTCATCATTAGACTGAATCATTACATCATAATGAACATATGGACGTTTTGTTCACCTGTGAAAGTGACGTGGCTCGTGACGTCACAGTGACTTCACTGCTACGTCAACAATAACAACGCTAGTATATCCAGGATACGGGCGCCGCCATCTTGTCCTATTGACGTAATTTCACAGGATACATAATAATGTCTCTGTGTCCTGGCCATGCTCGACCAATCAGGAGTCAGTCTCAGCTGTCAATCATGACGTCTCAGCCCGTTTCTATATCATCAAATATCGAATTAAAACCAAACTGATCACAAACACTTGAACATTAGTGAGATAAGAACGACCTGAAATGACAGAAACCATCTTTAATGTCTTAGATTTTTTGGTTGTTATCCCATCTGCTAACATGGAGGAGGCGGGGTTAATGACCTGTACTGCAGCCAGCCACCAGGGGGCAATCGAGACGATTTGGCTTCACTTGTGGGAGCTGACACGTCGTCCATCTTTATTTTCCTTCATTGCTCCACACTCACCAACGCCAGTCCACAGTGAGTTCACAGCTAACTACTGCCACCTGCTGACCCAACAGGGGACAACAAGACAATATGAAACGATTTGATATAAAATTCCTGTGTGTGATTAATTATGTGGATCAAAAACTCTGACTCACTCACTAAACGTCTATTACAAAATCAAATGCCAGAGAGCTCCTCAGCCAATCACGGCCCTCCTCCTCCTCCTCCTCCTCCTCTGGCCTCAGACACAAACAGATTAAACCCTCAGGACACTCATGCAGAGAAGACTTTGGATTTCAGCACGGAGGAAACATGACAGAGTTGAAAAGCTTCGGCGCGTTGATCTGGATCTTTGCAGCTCTGACAACGACTGGTGCAGTTAAGATCAGTTCTATTTTACTCTGGGAGAGATTTTATCTTTATTTTTTTGCAGAAACTGGTTTAACTTCTTTTTGATTTTAGGCCTTGTGGAAGGAAAGAGAGTGGATGAAAAGTTCTACCCTCTCTTCCTCCTCCTCCTCCTCCTCCTCCTCCTCTTCGTCTTCATACTCCTCCTCCTTTGAGAGTTCAGGTGAGAAACTCCTCACGAGTCTCTGGTCTTGAGTTACTGAGTTATTTGACATGTCTGTGACGTCATTGGTCAGGTGGAACTTGTCTGAACGGAGGAACCTCCGTCCCATCACTGACCAGTGGTGAACACATGTTCTGTTTGTGTGCTGATGGTTTCGAGGGAAGAAGCTGTGAAACAGGTGGGAAACAGATTACATTGATCTTTTTTACATTTTGAATACAATACAAATCCTGTTTGTCTCTTTCAGTCCAAGGTCGTCAGTGCTACGACGGCGTGGGACTGTACTACAGAGGACGAGTGTCCCAGTCCCAGAGTGGACGGACATGTGAGGAGTGGGATTTAGAAACCAGAGAGAGGTTCATGTCATCAGATGTCAAAGCAGGGAGACACAACTACTGCAGGTACGTGTTGTTGGATTCATTGGAACTCTTTGATATAAATCAGTTCCTGAATCTGTTATTTATCTCTTCTAAATATTCACGCTGGTGAAGACGCATCTTACGTTACACCACTGGGAATATTAGTAATATTGTTTTTTTAGATTTTAGAGAAAAACTAGATGGAAAATATTTCTTAAAAGTCATATAAAGGTAAATTCTTAACTGAGTTAGTAATTAATTCATTGGTTCTGTTGATTATCCAGGCTTGGTTTGTGTTTAATTAATTAGATAATGATGACTTATGGTTAAATAGAAGTTTGATATTCATATCAATAAATTAGGTAAGTAGAATTACTACAAAGTGCAAAGGATGAAACCATATCAATGAAAATCAGTATGATAGGTTTTCATTTTGTCCGACAGAAATCTTTACTACAGACGACGGCCGTGGTGTCATGTTCGGAAAAACCATCAGCTGCGGCGGGAGTTTTGTGATATTCCACGTTGTAGCTCAGAGTCACGTAAGTTTATATTTTCTACTCCAAGGAAATATAAAAAGTCCAAGTAATTATAATCCAGAGAGTTGAGTTTAAAAAACATCTCTGCTCTTGTAGTTCCAGCTCCAGCTTCACCTTCACCTGGACCCACGGATCTGCCAGGTGAGTCCGGCACCGCAGGTAGAATGATGCTGTGTCATTAGAGGGAAGTGGGTCAGTTTAACATAAAGAGAAATATTCATCCTAATAATAATAACTTTACTTACTGTAAATGAATATAACATAAAAACCAAAATACAAAACATCAAAGCCAAGTAGAAAATTAATAAAATAAATAAGTTTCATGGTGACGTAATCACTAATGATGTGGAAACAGACGTCAACACCGCGCCACCTGCTCCTGAGTCTTGCAACCAAAGCCCAACTCTTGCTAAACTCACCGTGTCCCATTAACAAGCTTTGTTAAATCCTCCAGCTGCAGAATGTGGCCGGCGCACCAGACGAAAGCAAACGAAGATTGTGGGTGGAACAGTTGCCACAGTGGAATCACACCCGTGGGTCGCTGCCATATTTTATCGCAGCAAATCCAAGGAGAAGGTTTTCCGCTGCGGGGGGAGTCTGATCTCCGCCTGCTGGGTCCTCACGGCCGCCCACTGCTTCCCCGACGGGTAGGAAGTGAGATCATTTACTGGAACCACAGCAGGTGCTGAATGGGAGAGATCCAGGATTGGACCGATTGTTGTGAACTT
Source organism: Hippoglossus stenolepis (assembly GCF_022539355.2). Taxonomy (NCBI): domain Eukaryota; kingdom Metazoa; phylum Chordata; class Actinopteri; order Pleuronectiformes; family Pleuronectidae; genus Hippoglossus; species Hippoglossus stenolepis. The sequence goes on along the minus strand of NC_061503.1, from coordinate 19,167,969 downwards.
TGTGTTTCAGCTCCGAAACCAAAGAGCGGCGCTTCTCCGTCGCCCTGGGGAAAAACGCCCTGAACGAGAGTGACCCGACCGAGCAGACGTTCAGAGTGGAGAAGATCATCATCCATGAAGGCTTCGACAACAGTGAGGGCAACTTCAACAATGACATCGGTACGAACACTTCTTTAGACGCTTACAGATACATTTAATAACTTGTGTCTGATAGCATTATTTCCATAAGGTTTAGAAACCCTCGTCCGTCTTCCTTCATTCTGAATCCATCGATACATCGTCCACCTCAAACTGACATTAACCTTATTCCTCACACTGACCTTAAAGCAACACTAGGTAACTTCCACAGCGCCCTCTGCAGCCGCACGTGATAATTAGGTCGAGTGAAGTGGTTTATCAATGTGCTGAGTGAAGCTCTGACTGTGTCGTCCCACTTACTGAACTGAGAATACTGGGAATGAGAGAATTGATGATGGTGTAACCGAAGCTCTGACTCCTGCAGCGTTGGTGAAGCTGAGGCCTCGAGGTGGTCAGTGCGCGGTGGAGAGTAACGTGGTGAAGCTCGTCTGTCTGCCGCCGCCTCTGCAGAACCTCCAGCCTGGTGTCACCTGTGAGATCACCGGATACGGGAAAGAGAGTCACGGTGAGGGAGGTTCTCCGGATTCTGTCGTGGTATCTGACGGGAACGTACAGGTCCACATTTTCCCAGTATGGAAACACTTGCCTTTGATAGAACACTTTAGTAATATAATTAGTTCTGCCTCCCTTTAATTAAACTCAATCTACAAACCATACAAAGTGTTTGAGTACTTTCACGACTCTTCCTCTCCAGGGCTGTGGTATCGGTCTCAGTTTCTCCGAGAGGCTCAGGTGAACCTCTTCGCTGACGACGTGTGTCGACACAGGGACTATTATGAAAACATGATCACCGACAACATGTTTTGTGCCGGTCGACCCGACTGGAGCCAGGACGCCTGCGAGGTATTTCTACATGTCTGGACTCGAGTCTTGATTCGCTGAGCTTCTTCTAACGCTGCTCGTCTCCGTCCCACAGGGAGACTCGGGGGGGCCCCTGGTGTGCGAGGTCGACAACAGGCTCTTCCAGTTCGGAGTCATCAGCTGGGGCGACGGCTGCGCGAAGGAGTTCCGACCCGGCGTCTACACCCGAGTGACCAATTACAACGGATGGATAGAAGAGAAGACGGGTCTGACGTCCGTCAGCGCCGGAGCCTTGTTCCCTCAGGACGTTCCAACAGATTCAAGTGTTAACGTGTAAAAATCCCTGAGAAACACATCCAGGGATTAAAGTTCCCTTTCGCTACGATGCTGTTATGACCTATTAGATAAGTGTAAATAAAATGTGATTTTAACTGGAGACACAAAACCCAACCTGACTTCCTACTTCTCGTGAGTTGTCAGGTTGTCATGCCCTTCCCACGTCAATAGGTGGCGGTAGTGAATTCACTATGCTGATTGTGAATGTGGACCACAGACAGCGAGGTTAAGGTCATAAACCCCGCCTCCTCCATGTTAGTAGATTGGACATGGACCAAACTAAAAATAAATGTTGGTGAAAGATGGTTTCTGTCATTGTCGATATTTCTTATCACACTGATGTTTGTTCACGTGTTTATGTTTCAACAACAAGATAAATGGAGCTTTTCTACATTTCACATTCACCCATTCATAAACCACTTCTATATATATATGTAAATGTAAATATGCTTTACACAGATCAGCTGTAAGGAGTAATTCAGGGCTCAGTGTTTGGCCCGTGGACACCTGGAAGAGCCGGGGAGCGAACCACCAACCTTCTGGTTGGTGGACGACCCGCTCCACCTCCTGACCCACAAAATCAAAATATTGAAAAGTTGAAATGGTTAAATTATGATTAAAGTCAAACACTTCTCACGGGAAAACTTATTTTCCAGACTAACTGTTTATTTAGTAGCTTACGTAAAAGAAAGTTTTGCTGTAAAGGAAGTTTGTGTTTTTAAAATCAGTTCCTAACTTTCTCACATATTTTAGTTGTTTTAAAACGTTTATTATCCCTTTTGCTTGTTTCCTATTGGTCTGTTCTGAGAGCAGAATGTGTTCGTTCTATATTCGGCTGTAAAAAGATAATTTTCATATGAATATATCTCCACTGTTGGTTTAACCACCTTCTTGACAAAGTAAAGATTTATTAAACACAGACGCTTCATCTACAGTCACTGCTTCACTGGAAATCCATCTGTGTGTGTGTGTGTGTGTGTGTGTGTGTGTGTGTGTGTGTGTGTGTGTGTGTGTGTGTGTGTGTGTGTGAGTGTGTGTGTTTCTCCTCTTGACCACAAGATGGCGCTAGAATTGTACTAAACTAAAGAACATCACAGGCGATGACTTTATAACTGAGGTTGTTCCACAGGAGGCCTCACGTGTTGCATCTCAATTTGTGTCTCTTTGTGGTTGTGTCTCTTCCTGTTTTGCATGTCTCTGTGTTTTGTGGTTGTGTGTCTGTAGTGTCTCTTTGATCTTGGTATTGTTTTGCATGTTGTTCGGATTAGTCACTTTTCAGTTGTCTCTTTGTGGTTGTGTGTGTGTCTCTTTTGGCATTTCGTGGATTACTTTGTGTCTCTGTGTTGTTTTTCATCTTTTTGTAGCCGTTTTGTGTTTTAAGTGGTGTGTGTCTCTTTGGGGTTTTGTCTCTTTTTGCATCTCTGTAGTTACGATGCGTCTCGCTTGTAGTTGTAGTGATTATCTATCTTTTCTGGATTATTTAGCATCTGTTGTGTCCATTCGTAGTTTTTCTTTGTCACCTTTAAAATGTTTTCCATTATATTTATTATCTTTTTGGGGCGTGTGTCTGATTTTCTTGTTTGTCATTGGGTGTGTCTGTTTGCATCTCTTTGTGTCTCTTCTTGTAGCTCTGTGGTTGTTATGCATCTTTGTGTAGTTGTTGTAGTTTTGCATCTTATTTCAGATTATCTTGTGTCTCTTTTTTTGCGGTTTTGCATCTTTATTTGTTTCTGTAGTTGTTGTGCAACTGTTTGTAGATGCAGCTGTTTTGCGTCTGATTATTTTGCGTCTGTGTGTCTCTTTTTGCATCACCTTTTATTTGCTTTGCATCTTATTTTGTGTCCATTTGTTTTGTGTGTCTCTTTACGTGTCCCTGCGCAGTTGTGTGTCTGTGATTCACAGTGCTGAGCAGGAAAACACAAAGAGTCCTGTTGTATCAACTGAAAACACTGTTCATGAAAGACACAAAGTGAAAACCACAGATTTATTTCCTGCTGATTGATTCGTTCTTTCAGATGCACTGACCTGGAGGATTTGGACTTCAACAGCCAAAAATGAGTCATCATCATCAGGACGGGTGCGGCTGCTGCTCTTTGCTTTTGAAATCTCACCAGACATTCAGGTATTTCAACACCAACGCCTGCGACCTGACAAGCACGGATCAAACCCAGACCTGAACCCTCGCTACATGTAACTGACATGTGAAGCTCATTGGTGCAGAGGTGTCTGGAGCAGAGGAGACTCCTCCTGGAGGCTCACGCACTATGTGAGGTGTGGCTGAGAGGGTGTGTGTGACTGCTACCTCCACACCAACCTGCCTCCTCCTGTCAGACGACTCTCTGCCTTCCCGTGTGCACGACTCAACGTGAAGTGAGTACAGTTAATCTGAGATTCATGCAGGTTTCTTTACAGCTGCAGCTGCTTAGACAAACAGACGTTAGGCAGAAACATGAACGGAAACAATTCTGTGGAGATTCTTTACTGTCATGTTGAGATGAAATAATTATTTTTTGATACTTCAAGTGTGTTTCAGTGATTCTACTTGATGCCTTGAATGAGAAGCTCTTGTCTGAAGTGGTGTGTTGTGTTGTTGACTGGACGCTGTTCCCCTCTGTCCGTCAGTCCTTCCAGCAGCCGTCACCATGCCTGAGAATGCAGAGTCGCACTCCGCCACCCTCGTCACCAACCGCACCTGCACCGTAGAGATCACCAACGTCAGCGCCAGCTACTGCCTCGTCAACCCACAGTAAGAATCAATGAGGATGATGAGGATGATGATGAAGATGTACGGGGGCTCATTTATTTTGAGTCTGAACCAATAAAGGAATTTAACACGATACCTAAAATGCTCATGAATCGATTTCTGCATGATTACCAAAGACAGAAAGTAACTAAGTACATCTACTCAAGTGTTCGAGTTCAGCTCTGGGGAGGTTGTGTTGTATTATAACAGGAATCAGTTTCTCTGCATGTTTTTGATACTTAAAGGTACATTTTGCTGAAAAGTCTTACTTTTACTTGTTGTTGAATATTGTTACATTAGTACTTTTACTTCAGTAAATAATCTCCTCTTCATTCTGCTCTTCTCTCCAGAGTTCACATGGACATGGGTTATTCCTTCAGCCCCCCGCAGCCCACCGTGCGCACCACCAAGACCGAGGTGTGCTCCTTCATCAAGGACGACAACACGGCGACAGGAACCGCGGGCGTCCTGACCTACGAGATGTTCCACATGCAGAGTCGCAGCTGCAAAAAGATGATGGCCATCATGTTCTCGGTGCCCTTTGACTACACCTACTACAAGAACTACCTGGGCATCGGCTTCTTTGAAAAACAGCGGGAGGGCAAAGATCTGTTCAAATACATGTACAATAACAAAGAATTCCCAGATTTCATGCGCCAAGAGGCCAACGGCAGCGGGGTGAAGTACTGCCCTGACAACGAAAAGATTGAAGTGAGGGGCTGCATGTGTGATGACAACAAGGCCATTGTTAAAATTGAGTTGTACGACAGTATGAGGCAGTGAGTCTGTTTCTGCTCCTGTGAGAATGAAGAGCATCAAATGCGAATAAACGATAAAACACAGTTGAAGCTAAATATTCCTGAATAACTACAAACAATGTGTGTGTCACTCCTGTCGTGTAACGGTGCTTTCATGAATAAAAAAAACAGTCTGACCAATTTCTTGTCCTTGATTTTTATTGATCATCCATCACAACAAACCAGAAAATGAAATGAGACGTTCACAGAATCACTTCCTGTTTAAGAATCCGTCCACAAAGTCGAAGCACAACTTTTGTTTTGTTGCAATCGAGCTGAACGAAAGTGTTTTTTTCCTAAAAGTTATGAACTTGAATAAAAGGTCAATAAATCATTCAACCTTATATATAAACCACACACGTGAACAGCGATAAAGAAAACTCAGTTTCAAAACACTGACTATAAATTATTCCGTGCAGATAAACCAGGTCGGATGAACACAACGTTTTCTAACTTCACTCTGCACCACAGACTGTTTATGAAAAACTCTGCACACAAACAATACAGAATATTGAAGAAGAGTTTGAGGACGACTCACTCATGACGAGGAATAATTCTATTAACACGAGAGAACACAACATTACAAACACAGGGACTCAACTAGATCCATTAAACATGACCCCAGTCGGACTAAATGTTCGTCTCCCCGTGCAGACGATAGGAATCCGTGACCAGACCTAAAAGAAAAGGAGTGGTGCCTGAAGAGACTCGGTGGTGTGATGCATTGTCAGGACAATCTCAACAAACCTGTTTTTAACTGAGAAATAACAAAAAAGAGATATGTCGTTAGTGTTGGTTACACCCTGTGTTCACGTCTCCATCTGCGGCACATACCTGCGTCCAAATCTCTGAGGTGAGGACAGTTGTGCACAAGGTGTGTGCGCTGTGGGCGGAGACACATTCCCCATCAGGGGTGAACTGAGCCCAGCGCTTCAAACCTGCCACAGCCCGAGTGAGACGAGCACCTGAGATCCACACAGGTAAGTCAGAGCTGGCTTTACTGACAAGCATTCACTGGATTGTGTTGGAGAAGTTGTTGTAGAAGTTGTTGTAGAAGTTGTTGGAGAAGTTGTTGGAGAAGTTGTTGAGAAGTTGTTGTAGAAGTTGTTGGAGAAGCGATGTGTACACCTTGTAACACAGACCTGCAGCTCACATCTTTGCATCCCTCTTCCTCCCTCGCAGCTTCACCAGCAACACGATGAGTGACTCAGCAGAGGCTTTGGCCGCCAGTCAGACGAGCCGAAGAAACATCACCATCGAGATCACCAACCTCACCAATAACTACTGCCTACTGGACCCCAGGTAACTGGGTCTTTAGAGACTCGTCCAGCACTGACGGGTTGATGGAGGAGAAATGTTCTGTTCCTTTGTCTGCACAAGTTCATGAGCTAACTGTTCTCATTTCTTCTCTCTTCAAAAAAAGTATTTACTTGGAGAGTGGCCACGTCCACAGCCCCCCCCAGCCCACCGTGCGCCCACTGAAAACTGAACTCTGCAACTTCACAAAGACCAGTGGCAAAGCCTCCGGTGCCGTGGGCGTGCTGACCTACGACCTGTTTGAGCGGCACAAGAATGCCGCACCAGACAAAGTCGCTATAATGTTTTCTGTGCCCTACGACTACGGCTATTACAAGAACTGGGTGGCATTGGGAATCTTTCCACATGGCAAAGAGGTCAATGAGGCGCTGTACAAAGAGATGTATTACAACAAAGAAGAGGGATTCAAGCGGATGGAGGGCACCGGCAGTGGCATCACGTTCGAGGGCCCGAGCCTGGACATCAAGGCGACCATGTCCCCGATGGGCAGAGCCATCATGAAGGTGGAGGTGTGGGACAAGCTCTTCTCGGCCCCGATGACTCAACACTACTGAGCTGGTGATTCAGGTTTTCTCCGAGTAATCCAGTTTGACACAGCAGCGTGTCGTGTTAGAAAAGTTCAACCCTCTTGTTCACGTGTGACACTGTTCCATCTGTTCATGCAATAAATCCGATGAGTCTGATGATGTAACCTGTGTCTCAGTGATCATTTCAACAGAGAAAAACACCCGTGGTTCAAGTTGTTTATCAAAATGAGTCGCATGTGCATTTCATTATTTGCTCTTGATTTGAAACAAAGTCAATTTATACTTTCATGATAATTTAAGCCTCAGAAGAAAACACTGGTGCCTCGTGCAAAAGGGAAACAGTGTGATTTTAGTTTTAGAAATCAAGAAGAAAGATCATTTACAATATTAAGTTGATCACAAGATAATAAAAGTTCAGTCAGACAACTCACGTTCACACATTTATTGCAGTAGTAGAACAGGTTTAGTGTTTGACGTCTAGACTCCAACTTAATCCACATGATTACACAGGTATGATGGGAGTGATGAGCAAATACTTGTACCCCCCCCCCCTCCGTCGGAGCCTACAGGTGGAGGCTGGGGGGGGTGGAGGGGCTGAAGCAACTGGTAGTAATACTGAAGCAGCAGTGAGAGCAAAGGGGATGATGGGAAATGTCTCTCTGCTTAAATAGACCACCTGATAAGTTGGGTGTGTATTATAGATGGTTGGGGAGAGTGAGGTCACATGATGTACGTCACATGATTGGCGGAACTAGCTTGCTCCATAAGTTAGTTTGAACAACTGACGGATTCTGTGCAGGAGAAACTTAATAAAGTTCTATTCCTTCAAGTTGCAGCGAGTTCAGACTCATGTGCTGCATGTAGAGCACAAGGGCGCCATCTGCTGGTCGGAAGTGTTGGGTGCAGCATTAGTTTGTCTATGTCTAAGTGGTCGGTGTCCACAGCAGCTCAGCAATAAAGTTTGATATTTATTTTAAAAAAACAACTCATATATCTGCTTGTTAAATTAAAGGCTACAACCAGCAGCCAGTTAGCTTAGCTTAGCATAAAGCCTGGATGCAAAGGGGAATGCCTTTGATTCAGAGCTGAAAGTCTCCCCCTGTTTCATGCTAAACTAAGATAAGTGGACAGAACTCAGTAAGGTTAGCTTAGCATAAAGATTCTTAAGCCTATATTTATATGTGTCAGCGACTCCATGTGACTTTTGTCTGTCAAGAATAAAGTTTCATGAAGTTCACATCCTGTTTTCTATAAATAACCATGTTGCTTTACATTGTGTTGTGTCCTGTAACCTGTAACAATGTGTTAAACTCAATGTTGGATTCTTTTTACTCATTTTCCTTTTAGATGCAGTTTCAAAAGAAAAAACACTAAAAGAGAGTAAAATCATTTAGACCTGATTGAAATTAGTCCGATCCAGAGCACTGCTCATAGAAAACACTGACGACCGCAGCGAACCGCTCCTTCAGATACAGCTCCAGTGTTTCCAGCGGCATCCTCCTCACGTCATAACCTCTGAACTGTTTCTTAGTCGCCGGGTTAATGGGCACGACCTCCTCGGTGCTGTTGGGGTCGTTGCGGCCGATGGCAGCATATGTGGGAAAGGTGTCCTTCAGCTTCTCTGGAAGACTGTTGTTGTACTTTGGGCAGCAGTAGGCTGACCACATATACTCCGGCACAGCCACACGATGATTGTTGAGCCAGTGCTCCTCGCTCTGATAGGGGATGACGCCGGTCACGATGTGCGCGTCTCCAAGGCAGTAGGCCGCCAGGGTTTTGTTGACGGTCTGCTCCAGGAGCTGCCAGGGGCCGTCGTTAGAGCCGGCCTTCTGAGGAACCACGTTAGTGAGGGTGAAGGTGGCCAAGCGGTCGTCGTGGCTCCTGTGGTGAAGGCTGGGGTCCATGTGGCCCCGGGAGTAGGTGGAGTTGATGTAGTCGTGCTCCACCGCCTGGCTTTCCACCACGTTCTGGTCCACGGGGCCGGGGGGGAAGGGGATCATGTTGCCGTCGGCTCCTGGGTACGCTAACTGTTCATCGGAGGGTGAAAGAAAACAGTGAAGACGTCAGAGGGAAACTGACTCGGCTTTTACAAAACATGGAGGAAATGAAATGGACCCGAATATCAGACGGTGTCCGATGAAAAGTCGAGGGATCGTCAAAGTTGATTGATTTTCATCCTGAACACTTTTATTAAACGTATCAAACTAATTGTTGTGAGAAACTTTACAAACAACCACTAACGTCCACCTCATGGTGACACTTCTATTAACAATAAGAAACGTGTTGGAGTGGAAATCATCTTTGGCCCTAAAGCATCTTTATGGATTAATGAAATCATGATATTCCTGAATTTAGAGAACATTAAATTTAACCTGAGGGGATCACCTGGAAGATTTGCTTGGGGCTCCATGATTAGTTTCATAGTTAGATTACAGACGTTACAGGACAAATGAACACCTATAACTGATAATCACTGATAACAACAGTGTAATTTATCATTTTAACTCGGTTCCTTTGGTTTATCACTGACATAGTTATTGAGTTTAAATGATTTTTTGGGTTATGTAACAGAAAACATTCATTGCATGTTCTTGTACCTGCTCACTGAATAAAAACAGTTCCCCCAAAAAAGACAATGTGAAGCATTTCCTCATTTCACTTTTTGTTATGAAACACATGGATCTATAACATTTACTAAACTGGAACATAAGCATCTACACGAGTCAAAATCAATACTCTGTGTTTTTTGTCTTGTAGAATCATGCAGACAAATAATATATCTGACAGCCAACACATGGTTTTATCACATGGGACCAATTCTCTTTCTAGGACGTCAACAACAACCAGACTCAGTATTTAAACATCCTCACCTGTGGCTCAAACTTCCAGGAAGCTGAGGGCCTCTTTCCCGCCGGCAGGGTGTACAAATAGCCGGAGAACCACGGGGAGCGGCGCGCTCGGCTGTACAAAGTGGCAAAGCGATACTGGTTGAGGAAGCGCTGGCAGATCGGGGTCCCCAGCAGACCTTTAGGAGGCCACGACCTGTAGAAGAACTGCAGGCAAGGAGCAAAATCACCAACATCAGCTGCAGCCGGGCGCCACGTCCCACAGGAGAGCAGGACGACCACGACCAGAGAGGAAAGACGAGACATTCTGACCGTCCAGTGAAACACAGAGAGGACAGAGAATCAGCTCAGTCGTTTCCTCGTCTCTCACACTTGAAGTGAAAGCAGAAGTGGTTTGAACATTAGTTAATGTTCAGCTGTTTTTACAAGGAGGAAGTCTGACTGATTGTGTTTTCGTTTTCCATTCCACGAATGATTGTGTTTTCGTTTTCCTTTCTACGTAAAGAAAAGTACTTTTAACTTCTAATCTTCTCCCTCTAAAAGTAAACAAACCCTGTAGAATAACCTGCATGTGTGTGTGAGTTTATTTATTTTGGATCAAATGTCCTTGGAGCTTCTAGTCACAGGAAGTCAAAGGTTCCACAGACGACCTGCGTTTCCACCACGGTCCAAACACCAGGGAAGAGTTGGCAAATTAACCAAGCGGTTCTACTGCAGTCCACCAGGGGGCAGTATTGCAGAATGCTACACAACAATCATTACGCTACACAAATCCAGCAACACAATAACAAAAGTAAGCATGGAGGATATTCTGATCATGCTGCTGTTGACTAGAAAAGAGATGAGCATGCGAAACAAAGCGAATACAACTCTAAGTTTCCTGCATACACACAGGAATGCACACACACACACACACACACACACACACACACACACACACACACACACACACACACACACACACACACACACACACTAGGGGGTTTAACAACTTGTCTTTCCTTAAGTAAGTGGAGTTCCTCGTCTGGTGGAAAGTTTTTCTAATGTTTTGGGAAAATATAGGGTTACTGCAGTGTGTGTGTGTGTGTGTGTGTGTGTGTGTGTGTGTGTGTGTGTGTGTGTGTGTGTGTGTGTGTGGGTGTGTGTGTGTGTGTGTGTGTGTGTGTGTGTGTGTGTGTGCATTCCTGTGTGTATGCAGCAAACTTAGAGGGCGGTCTGAGTTGCAAAACCTCCCCCCTACACTTTCCTCACTTCACGTACATCTGAAATCCATTTGTTACACACATACTCAGACACACACACACACACACACACACACACACAGAACAACCTCTCCTCCTTATATAACACAATAATCAGGTTTGGAGTTTGGAGCTTGGATTTGTTCACATACAGACGCTCGGCTTCACTCGACCAGGGAGGGTTCACAGTACATTTCTGCAGTTTCAGGGATTTTGGGTACGTAACAACACTTTTACTTCTTCCAAAACGGCAACAACTCAGTTGCAGAGTTTAACAAAAACGACACACTCCGTCATGCACACCAAAAATAGCTGGATTTCAGCAGTTCTTGAGTCATGGAAGTGGCTGATCTCTGGGCTGAGGGGCGTGCAGTCGGATTCCTCTCCCCGTTTCCTCGACAGCAAACATGCAGAGACCGGACTCTGCTCTGTTTTGTGGCCTGTCAGCGAGGCCCTGCTGCTGGATGAGGAGATAAGAGACCACTGAGCTCCTACAGCTGTAGAAACAGTCCAGGAGCAACTTTCTCTTGGTTTAATCTGCAAATCCAGGCCACAGACACAATATAGGAGATGAAGTCTGAGAGATATTAAAGCGTGGAACTGTATTTTGATAAGTAAGGAAAACACAAGAGGCTTTTTAGACGCGCTGTAACCAATTGATTAATCAATAATTAATTTCATTATCACAGCATCTAAGAGTCAAAGGTGCTTGTTTGGTTTAGTTCAACCAACTGTTCAAAACCCCAAATAGAAATAAAAAGTGTTGGTAAATCACCAGATTCTCACATTTCAAAGCCGTGAACCAGCAAATGTTTTTCTGCATTGACGATTGATTGATTATTTGGTGGTTAATCAGGACCTAATATGATTTTTTCACACACGTCAGCATTAATGTTTGCTGATTTAAAAACGTTCAATTCAAGCTCTATATATTTGGTTGATTTGTGTTTTGTTTTGATCCGTAGTTATTTATAGTTTAGAAGTTTATATTTCAGGAAAACGTAATGATAACTTCCTGGGTGGAGGTGATACATGTGATGTGGTTCCATTGGTTGTGGCAGGTTGCAATCTGCTTAAAGTTCAGTGGGAGGGAAAATAAATACTTGACACACAAATAATGAAATAAGTATAAAATGCACAGTTGCTTGCAGATAACTTGTTTGTTTCCTTCTTCTCCTCAGAGTTCAGTCATGGAGAGCATCCCAGGACTTTCTCTTCTCCTTCTGGTGGCGAGCGTGTCCATCCTGACGAGTCCCAGCGTCCTCGGTGGAAAGATCCTGGTGTTCCCGGTGGACGGCAGCCACTGGGTCAACATGAACCTGCTGATCCAGAGCCTCCACGCCCGAGGCCATGAGGTGACCGTGGTCCGCACGACCACGAGCTGGTACATCAAGGAAAGTGCTCCACATTACCGCTCCATCACCGTCACGCTGCCGGAGGCCATCGGCACGGAGTACGAGGAATTTTTTTCCGACCTCCTGAGCAAGATGTTGTCTATCAAGAAAGAGGGGCCGTCTCTATTTGCATTTGTGAAGTTTTACTGGGAAATGCTCACCAAGCTGTCGAAAATTCACCAACAGGCCAGCATGTTGGTGGTAGAAATATTTGAGAATAAGACTTTAATGCAGAGCATCCGCGATACTCAGTTTGACATGGTTCTTCTGGACCCAGGTTTGCCTGTCGGGGTTGTGGTGGCTCATGAACTCAAGCTGCCGACTGTTTACAACGTGCGATGGATCACCAGTGGAGAAGGGCATTTCGTGGTCGCTCCATCACCAACATCCTACGTCCCAGTTTCAGGACACGTCGTGTCGGACAAGATGACGTTTGTGCAAAGAGTGAAAAATTCCCTCCTCTACGTCCTGAACAATTGCATTGACAAGCTCATCGTGAGCCCTCACTATGACATACTGGTGGACAGGTACTTTGGTCCAGATGTAAACTTTTATCATCTGCTACAGGGAGCAGACATCTGGCTCATGAGGGTGGACTTTGTCTTTGAATTCCCCCGACCCACCATGCCCAACATCGTCTACATTGGTGGTTTTCAGTGCAAACCATCTAAGCCTTTATCAGCAGAGCTGGAGGAGTTTGTCCAGAGTTCAGGAGAGCATGGCTTCATCCTGATGTCTCTGGGCACCCTGGTTAAAGGCCTGCCTGTAGAGATCACCTCTGAAATCGCTGCTGCCTTTGCCCAACTTCCTCAGAAGGTCATATGGAGGCATGTCGGAGAGCCCCCAAAGAATCTGGGGAACAATACCCTTGTGGTGAAATGGATGCCCCAGAACGACCTCTTGGGACACCCGAAGGTTAGAGCCTTTGTGGCCCATGGTGGTACGAACGGGATCTACGAGTCCATGTACCACGGCGTTCCGATTGTAGGCATTCCTCTTCTGTTTGACCAGCACGAGAACATTTTGAGGTTGGAAACTCGAGGTGCCGCCAAGTCGGTCGATACGAACACAATCACGCAACAGAACTTTCTGGAAACATTACAGGAGGTTCTTCACAATCCCTCGTACAGAAACAACATGGAGCGTCTCTCCGACCTTCATCGGGACACACCGATGCATCCTCTGGAAACTGCTCTGTTCTGGATTGAGTTCGTCATGAGGCACGGAGGTGCTTCACATCTACGCACTGAGTCCTATAAGATGCCCTGGTACGCACATCATTCTGTGGATGTTATATGCTTATTGTTAGCAATTCTGTTGGTGCTGACGGCAACTGTAGTGGGATCAATACGTTTCCTGTGCTCTCGACTGTGCAGGAGGAGAAAACCCAAGCAGGAATAGTAACAGACGTCAAATATTTCAAACGATAAAGCTTTTATATACTTTACCCCAAGAAACCAACAGTTAACTGATGATTTTAGATAATTGCTGATCCTCATCTGAAAAGAAACTGAATGGTCTTAGAGATCTGGTCTGCACATGGGATTTAATGACCGTAAAGAAAATATATAATATCAGCAGGCTTATCCTTCAAATGATTAATCTTAGCCACAGACTGTAATTAAAGATGGCCGACACGTCTCCAGCTCCTCCCGATGTACAAAATGAAGCTAAGTTATCCTGGACGCGGCCATCTTGTGTTTCTGACGTTGTTTGGCAGGAAAGTCTGTGCAGAAGTGATCGTGGTGGGGAGGCGTGGCATCAAGGTTCCGCTGACACACACGCTCGACCAATCACAAGTCAGTCTGGGCTGTCAATCATGACATTTATCGCATGAAATAACAAAATCAAACTCATCAGAAACATGAACATGGAGGAGGCAGGGTTTATGACCCAGACTGCAGTTAGCCACCAGAGGGCGATCAAAATGATTCGGCTTCACTTCTGGGGAGTTGTCATGTCGTCCATCTTTATTTACAGTCGATGATTTTAACACATGAAATTGCACAAGATGAAGCTGTGAATAAAAATGTGAATAAGCTACATTTCTGAAATTGTAAAATGTCGGTGGATAAATATTTATCCATTTAAAAAAAAAAAAATAGCTATCAACATTTCAAAATCAATTCTTCTATTTTCTTTATTGTTTGTTATTATCACTTGAATAATGAAAAATCATTTGTATAATTTTTTACTAAATGAAAATAAAAAAGTAAGAGAGGACACTTTTTTTTAAACGTGCATTATTGTTATATTAAAACTCAGATTTGAATATATATGAATAATTATGTTAGAAAATGATTGCATCATAGATACTTTCCGACAATTTTCTCCCGTGTACAGAGAAATATATGAAATGAGAAATAAAAATGTTGGTGGACGAGCTAAAACTTCTTTTCACAGATCCATCTGTAAGCGATCTTACAGGAAGCGTCCATCCAGGACTTGAGTGCGTCCTCCGACGTGTCGATGTGTCCACAGTCTTCTCCCAGAGGGTCGTCCAGCTTCCAGTCGTCCGGCTCCGCTCCCACTCCCGGTCGGCTCAGCCAGTACCTGCAGGGGGAGCAGCTGAGTCATTATCGCAAGGTCACGAGCAGAAACTGTGACTGAACTCACGAGTGACTGTCGAGGAAAAACACCGCTCAGTTAAACTTTCAAAGTTTCTTTTAAAAGACTGTATCGAGTAATTTGCCTCGAAAATGTTTGTTTATTCATATTTAGTTTTTTTTTACAGTGTAGTTAACAGGGTGAAAATAATAGTAATTAATTTAATTTTGTAATTTTTTCAAAAGTTGGTATTTTAAATTTTAAATATATTCAAACATTTTAGAAATTCTTTGTAGTTAACATTTAAAAGACCTTCAACATATTTGGATCTCGAGATATTTTGTGCGGAGCTTTAAAGTGATTTCAGACTGTGACATGATAAAATAAAACATGATAGTGTATAAAATAATATAATAAACATACTGTCATGTTTTACAGTGTTGAAACAGACCAGGAGAAACGGTAACTGACAGAAAACAGTCGAGGGAAATTTAGATATTTCGTTTATCAATTAAAAACTTGCTTTTTAAAGGAGAAAGTAAAGTTGAAAAGACTCGACTCAAAATAAGAACCGGTTCTTTTAGATATTTACAGATTCTATGTTGAATCGATCACATTTGAATCCAGCGTTGTGACTCACTGCTCGTCTGGAGCGACTCTGCTGCCGTCCACCCAGCGCCAGTCCCCCTCCTCGTCTTCGTCACTCAGACCGATCCACAGTCTGGTGCCGGACGGGTCCGGAGTCCGACTGCTGCCGAAAATAAACTTCTGAAAAACAGAATAAAATGAGAAGATTTCAGATTATATACATATAAACTAATCTTTATTTAAGAAAGTAACTACACTGCAACATGCCGTGGTCTTTTCCTCCCCCACCTGTTCTTGTTCACTGTTGATGACGAGCAGGTCGCCCCCTTGTGTCCGGCACCAGGACTTGCTGGCGCTCCAGTTCAGCGTGCGCGAGGAGAAGTAATAACACTTTGACTCAAACTGTTTCCAGCTGTTGTGACAGTTTTTGCAAATTCGCTCTGTGAAAAATAAGATGAAGAAAGTGAGAGTTCAGTTAGATTTTTGGGGTCAAGGGTCAAGGTCGCCGTGACCCACAAAGCACTTTTCTTGCCTTGTGATAAGAAAAGATATGATATACATCAGGATCACGAGGAGAGAAACTTCTGTGAACACTGAGGAACTCTGACGTACCTCTGGTCTTCTGATTAGCCACGGGGCAGCGGAGGTCTAAAGAGCGATAGGCCTCGTTCGACGAATGCACGTCCGCCGCCATCTGCTCGACCTCCGTCGTCCTGCGCCCCTCCCGCTCCGCCGCCTCCTGTTGCTCTCTCACCAGCACCGCGCTCAGGTTCTGGTTTTGTTCCTGAAGCTGCGTTACTTTCTCCTGAAGCTGCTCCAGGTCGTCCTTTGAAAAGGCTCCAATCACCTCGGTCAGATTCTGAATTTCTCCTTGAAACTTGTCGTTGATTTCCAGGAGCTCCTGATTCTCTCCCTTCACCTGGATCATCTCGTCGCTCAGGAGGTCGCTCGTCTCGGACAGTCGTCGTGTCTCCTCCTGCAGGCGAGTGTTGGAACTGAGCAGAAGGTGGATGGTCTGAGACATGTTCAGCCTCTGTTCCTCCTGCTCCGATGAGTATTGACCCAGTTGTTCGTGTTCGTGCGTTAGCTGCGTGTTCGTGGACGTAAGATTCACGATTTTCTCTGTTAACTCGCTGCTTTTCCAACTCAAAGCCAGATTTGTGGACTCGAGCTCAGCCGTCGTCCTGTTGACGAGTTCGTTCCGTTCGTCCAGACGAGAGTTTTGCTCCTTTAAGATTTCATTGTCTCTTTTGAGCTTGTTGTTTTCTTTGGTGAGAGAACTGTGTCTGTCGCTCAGGCTCTGGTGGCTGAAGAGCTTCTCTGACTTCCTGTTTGTTTGGTGAGTATCTGAAAGATAAAAACAGAGCGGAGGGCTATTCAGCTGCAACATGACACTTCACCACTAGATGTCACTAAACCCCACACACTGCACCTTTAAACCCACCAGGAACTAACAGAACATGAATACTTACACAGGACGGCCAGAGCTGCACAGGTGGCGAGCAGCAACACACAGAGCGTCGAGAGGACGACCACCGCACAGAGACGATGACACGTCCCTTTGTTTCTGGTGCAGAGGAAACGTGAAGCTACAACACACAAAATACAAATTAATACAATAATAATCATCATTCGTATCAGTTGTATCAGTGATTTATCGTCTTTTATCGCAATCTTAAAGTAACGTTAGATTTTATTGTGTTAACAACCTTCATCCTCTGATTTTAGCTTCTGTTCTGTTTTATCTTTTTTCATGTGAAGCACCTTGAGCTGCATTTCAAACCATGAAGAGTGTAATATTAAAAAAGTTTGTTATTATTCTGGAGGTGTGTCCAGATGTGCAAAATCTCTCTATTTCAACAAGAACAAGGTTTTTTAAACCATTTCCCCCAAACTGCAGTTGGTTGTGTATCATTTTATTTCTCATTTCCTCTAATAATCCCACTTTATGTTGTTTTCCTCGTTCGGTATTTTATTGAAACCTGATTCTTTAAATCAAAATCCTGTGAATTACTGTATAATAACACGACTGTCTGAAGATTTCCTCGTTAATGCTCATTTTAATAAACAAGTTTAAATGTTTTTTAAGGATTAAATCATAAATTACAGAAACATTATAGAGAAAACACTTCTTATTATAACTCCTGAGTTCATATCCACTCACACATGTCCGGCTCCTGCTTGGCTGACGGGGCGGCGGCGGCTCCTCGTGCCGCCGGGTTGTTGATCCTCGTGAACCACTGGTGACCGACCATCGTACCTGAGCAGACGTGGAGCAGCAGAATAAACACACAGAGCAGATCTGCCTTCTGCGAAACTCTGATAACGTCAGGACTTTAAAATACAAACGGTTTAAAAAGGCCCTTTGTGTTCGAGGTGTCGAGGGTCACAGGTGTCGGTGCGGTCGACTGGTTTTAGAATCTTTAAAAAAAAGGTTTCTGTGGTTTTCTTGTTGTGAATCACAAAAGAGAATCACACTCTTTTTCTGTAGCAGCATCTCACACGTGCTGATTCACGCACAGACACACACACACACACACACACACACACACACACACACACACACACACACACACACACACACACCAGGAAGCAACATTTCTTTAACATGTACTTTTATACTTATACTTCTTATACTTTATCACATTTGAGCAGGAAATGTTGAACTTTTCCCTCCAGAGCTGCAGCTACAGATGAACATGGACAATAAATAATATAAATATGATCATCTTATAAAATCCTGTTTGGTGCATTGTTAAACAAACAAATATATAAAATCCTCATATTTAGTAAATTAATAGATTGAAAATTAATGAAAATTCTTCGTGCATGTTCAAGAATCAGTTTTTATAATCCTTTAATAAAACTGTATTTAATTAAGACACCTTTAACTCAGTATTTAAATTTAATGCTGCTTTTTTATTACTATTATTACTTTTACAGTTAAAGTTATTTTGAAGCTCACGATTGTACACACACAGAGTACATACCTATTTTATATACCTATAATTTTCTATACATAAGACCAACCTATAAAACATGATGCATTACTCTACATTATACTAAACCATCATGCATCAGTACTAATAATCCTCCACTGCAGGATAATACAGTTCCCTTCTGATGAGTATTTCTGATACTTTAAATACATTTGGTAATACTTTATATTTAATCACAATAATATTAACTACATATTAGAAGAACACTGACTCTGTATTTGTCGTCATGAAGCATTTTATTAATGTTGTATTGTGCGTTCATCATCAGAATCCTGTGCATTGATCGGCAGTAAAGAAGCTGTTGTACAAAAATACAATATATTTATTAATAATTTATACATATATATATAATAAAGATCTAATATTCATAATAACATGCAGCTAGTTTAATTTAAAATAAACTGCTAACGAAGATCTGACGTCTTTTAAATCACTTCTTACAACATATCTTTATTAATCCTAGTGCAGCACATGTGTTGACTGATTTATTATTTCATTGTTAATGTTTAAATGTTATTTAATTTCAGATGTTTTACTCCTGTTTCAACGATGTAAAGTGGATTTTGTGGCACATATTTAAAATTGAAACGCACCTTTACATGGTTTCTCTTCCTGTCTATTTCCCACTGTGTCAGAAAGTTTCCCCCTCGACTGCATCTCCTTCTCTCGCTGAACACAAACACAACAACGTGCAGCTCGGACCCATGAGGTCGGATCAGGACTCACCCGGGATGACGTCTCTCCTGTCGTACACAACACGCTTGTTCCCGATCCTCCTCCTGAACCTCAGCTCGTCTCCAGACGACTGACGGACTCCGTGTCTGCAGCCGAAGAGTCCAACCTTCTCCTCTTCTGCTGCTTCACCTCAAACATCTGCAGACGGATCTGTAATAACGGCCTCTTCTATTTGATGTCACCTTATCTGTCTGAGAACAATGGTCCCTGACGCTGGGATTGTGTGTCTGTGTTTGGTCTTTTAACAGCTCCACTGATTTCCTACTCACACCATTAATCATTTGTTTGATGTTTTGATGCTGAACTTTTAACGCTTCAGACAAATGTAATAAACAAAACTGTAAATTCAAATTTAAATAAAAGAAACGTCACAAACCCTGCAGTTTATTTTACTGAATATGAATCAGTAGGTGGCAGATGTGAGTTACAACCATAGAATCCCTGAAAACATTTCTGTTGTCGTTTTCTCCCTGTTGGCAGCGTGTTGCCGTATTTGCATGTGTTGTGACTTTTTGCAGCTCACGTGTCGTGTAACTGACGAAGTTGTGTTCTTAATTTGCACGTGTCTTTTTTCTATTTGCATGTGTTTCTCTTCATTTGCGGTGAGTTGAGCTCTCTCGGGCCACCGCACTTTACCAATGAGTCAAATAAAACCAGCAAGTCTTTGGCTGATCTGCTGAAACGTAACAGAGCAAGAAACAGACCTCGTTCCATTTTGAGGATCGTGTGTTTGTCTGTTTACAAATTCCACATGAACCAGCTCCACAGGGAAATGAATGTACCAGTTTTGAAATGAACTGAAACGCTCACATAGACTTCTAATGTTTGGCCGTCCACATACTTATGGCCAGGAAGTGAAAATGAAACCGCAGCAGCAGCACGAAGCTTTTAGACACAGATGCAAACATCAGGAGGAGCCGACACAAGACGCTGCCTGTGTTTATCACACTTAATGCTGATTGTGTGATACAGTAAAATGTCAAACATGCTGCTATCAGCAGGACATCTGGTGTCAACAGGCAGATAAGACACACAATGCTCCGTCTCTGCAGGAGACTCAGTCCTGAGCTGCAAGAAACTCGTGTGTGAGAAAATGAGTTTGAACAGCTTCAATCTGCTGAAACGTGAAAATCCAACCCAGTTTATTATGGGACATCAAATATGTAACGTTAGTGAAAAGTTATCTGGTGATTTTTACCTTCATGAATTATGTATTCTAGTTTTTATTATTGTAATGGGTCACACGTTAAGTGTTTTTATTCTTTTACACTTTTGTGTTATTTTATTTTCTATGGGCTTTTACTCTGTAACTTTGTTTTGAGAAGTGCTTTGTCATGAAAGTCATTATTTGTATTATTGGTTTGTAGGTTCATGCAAAAACTTCAGAACAGATTTTAACAAAACCTAAAAATCGAAAAACTAGATTTTTTAAAACTTTCTTTAACATCGTGAGGAAGGAAGTTTTTTGTTTGCTTGATTTTCATACCTGATTTACGGGACTGATATTCATGAGTGTGTGTAAATTTGTGCAAATCCAAATAGAAATCTGGATCTGTAGTGAATTTAAATGTGGTTTCATGGGAGGTTACACACCTGTGACTGTGGTTTCAGGGTAGATACAATAGTTTATATGAATCTTTAATAGTTTTAGAAATATGTCCAAACAAATGTGAAAGATTTGATGCAGCATTTAAGGGACTTTTAAGAGACATCAATCTGCTGAGTGACATCACAGAAAGTGTGTGTGTGTGTGTGTGTGTGTGTGTGTGTGTGTGTGTGTGTGTGTGTGTGTGTGTGTGTGTGTGTGTGTGTGTGTGTGTGTGTGTGTGTGTGTGTGTGTGTGTGTGTGCTGCATACAGAGGACAAGCAGCGCTGGTGTTAGCGACACTCTGTGCTAATGGTTCCTCCTCCTCTTTATCTTCATCGCCTGTTTACGACTCAGCAGGAAGCAACATTATCACGGGGGCTCTTATCTTCAGGGGGTCAGCGTGTGTTTCTACACTTGTGAGAACTCTCCTCTGAATAATATGCCGACTAAACCTGAAACTAAGCTTCAACGTCCAGAGCCACGTCGCAAAGATAGCAAACACACACAGGTCTGCACAGTGATACCAGGAACCGCAGCTTTTTACATGAAGGAGCTTTTCTTAGAAACTTCACACTGTGTCATCTCAGATCACAGATTCCATTTTTTTAAAGCGTGAAGTTCTAATGAGTCATTCTGGTGCCTGTAAATTTAAAATAAGAGAGGATGAAGCAGTAAACTTTAAACTGAATAACAAGAGGATCATTACGAGACGCTTTTCAACAAATAACGTAGCCTTTATAAAACCTTGTACTTCAAACACATATTCAGTTTCTGTATGTATTTTTGTACATATCATGAAATCAACAGTATTTATAACATATTCTAGACTTAATTTCTGTTTTAAACACAATTATTCACTATATTTCAGTGTATTTCACTCATACCTGCAGTGTCTGTATAAACTGCATGAACGGATGCTCCAACACATATATACTTTAGACAATAGAGGGTTCTGGCATCAATTCGTGTTTCGTGTTTCCTGTTTCAACACGACAGCGCCTCCGTGTGCAGCGTCACATTTCACGGGGACCAAAACATCATCCAAACTTTTAAAGAATAACTGTTTATTTAACCAGGTTTCATTGAATTGTTTCCGTTCAGTAAAAACTCACAGCAGATTCTCTGTGAGTCGGCGTCTAACCGTCTCACTCTTGGACTTTGCTCTTCCAAACCACCAGGTAGACGAGGACGGGGATGATGCTGACGGGGATGAGCGTGAGGACCATCACCAACCAGTGCGGCGCGTCCTCAAACACCAGCTCCTCATTGCTGCAGTTGTGGAAGTACTGGGAGTGGATGGAGAGGAAGAAGTCTTGAGTGTCCTGGTTTGGATAAAAGCAGTCGACAGAGTTCGACAGCTTCTCCAGACACCGCGTGAGGTCGCTGTACGGCCTGAAACAGACGCAGGAAACACGAGTTGATGAAATGATGAGTTATCAAGTGAAAAATCATCATCGCTCTCAGGTTCCAACTTCTCAAACAGCTAATTTAATCTTTATCGGGTTTTGTATCATTGTGAACTAAGTGTTGTTGAGTTTTTGATCATTAATCTGACAACAGGCAGTCGGAACTTCAAGGCTTGTTTATGCTCAGAGTTCGATTCAGAAATAAAGACGAAACTGACAAAACGGAGCAGTACCACTGGAAATCACATGGGGGCGGTGTAGCCAATAGTTCATTTTACCTGGTGACGGTTATATCTTGTTTACTCTCGTCTTAGTCTGCTGTTAATATTCCATTTTTCTTGTTTTCATTCTTATATCCTAAATGTTTTATGTGATGCAGTTCATCTCACATTTTATGCATGAATTGTGCTATAAAGGTTTATTATTATTATTATTATCATTATTAGAATAAGCAGTCTGACGGCGTCACCTTAAGCATTTTTCTTTCTTTAAAGAACAAATAACGAATCAAGAAATTCAAACTGATGTTAGTTGGAACCAGAAGAAACACATGTTACATGTTTTAGAAGCTTTCATTTTCACTTTTCTGGGTCTGGTCTGATATTTGGTCACATTTTTACTCAACGTTAAAACCAAAGAAAGAAAGTTTTCTTTTCAATCCATAAGGAAATTAAAATAACCTCACGAGTCTGTGAGAAACTGGATTCCTCCCTTTTGAAATTGGACCATCAGTGCAACATGTCTGTCTGTAGCTGGGACTGAGGGACTGAGGCGTCCGAGGTTTAACCATTTCCTCTCGGAACATAAACAGCAGGACCGACTGAGGCTGTGGGAGTGGGGGGTAAATGAGCTGAAGGAAGAGCCAATCAGACCCCTGCGTTTACCCTGCAGGGCGGAGGCCGACCGCCTCAGACTCGGTGACGGACATTTCCACAGTCGTTACAGACTTTCACACACACTCTGCTTTTTACAGCTTTATACTTCTATGGTTTTAAAGTAATTGTTGCGTGTGGGATGACAATTAAAACAGTAAAACCTTGTTTTTAAAGCACGGCAAGGAAATAAAGGTGTAAGATAAAAAATCGAAGGTAGCAACAAAGCGAACAAACAGCGACGTGTAATTCTAGCGAAGATCCGCGCGTAGTACCTGCTGATGTGCTCCAGGTGGCACCAGTTTTCTGAGCTGATCGTGAACATTACGTTGTGAAATTCTGTTCCACAGTGGATGTCACTGGCGAAGACCAGCAGGGCGTGATCACAGTGTCTGCGAGGAGACGTCGTGCCCGGGTCCTGAAACCTCTCTGCACAAACACAACACACATGAACTAACACACACGTGTCACATTTAGTTTCGTACAGGCAGTGATAGAGTTCCCTTTTCCTCACCGTCATCCTCGCTGATAAACGTCCGGTTGTTATTTTCCAGTTCCGCCTCAATGAGACTCTTCTCCTCTCCGTACAAACTGGACGTCACATTTTCTGCAGGAAAAACAAATATTCATGTTTGACTAATAAATGATCCTCAGTTATCGCTGAGAAGAGAATTCGTACAAACAACCGATGAACGAGGATGGAGCTGAGGGGATTTGGGGATTCATTGAATAGTTGTTGATGCCGAGATCATAACGAAAAAAAACACAAATTCCACCAATCTGTGAATTCTGTTTCATACAAAATTTTGAATCTTTGTAGTTTCCTTCAACTTTAACCAGTCGTAGAAGCCTGTTACAGAAACCTGAACTTTTTCCTCCAGTGTGACTGTGGAAAAGGTTTTTAAATTCAATCCTATGTGATTTTACAAAAAGGAGAAAAATTGCAAGAATCCTGATAAAGTTTTAAAATAATAAAATAAAAATGTTTCAGCACAATGAGCATAAAACATTACTGACGTGTTCAAATCTCACAAATGGAGTAAAGATGATTGAGTAAAAGTTAAAACAAAACGTAACAGATTTCAGTTTCTGAGATTCTTTCTTTGTCACAGTAACCTGATCATTTCATAACATGACGTTTGAATATGTCACCTCTTGACTCAGAAGATCAATAATGAAAATAATCCTTAGGTGCAGCCGTAGATATTAATATGATTAACTGAAAATCATCTGAGCAACAAGTTTGTTAAATGATTCAATTATATTTTTAATAGTAGCTAAAACTCCAGGATCTGTTCTAAAACGTTTTCTTTAATGACGACGGATTCAAATCTTGTTCCTGACGAACAGAAGCATCAACATTTTACATCATCTGACATTTAATAGATCAGATAACTGAGAGTTAATGAGATGAATTAACAGAGAATGATGATAAGTTGTAGACGAGAGATGAAAAATGAGATGTTTTACCGTCGGTGGAGACACCGAAGGTTTGGTTCCCCTCAGCTCTGCTCCGCTCTTCCGCCGTCACGTTGGCAGTTTGTGATTTAATACCTGCGAACACAGATTTCAACACATTTTAAAAGAGACTCTCTCCAGTCGCTGAAATGACCCGTCTGTGTTTTTCCTCCATCGGTTCCACTGACTCCGAGAACAATGGAAACGCTCATGGAAACGTGCAGGAAACAAAAGACAAAAACAACAGGAAATCCAAAAAGAGTTCAACTTAAACCAATGTTTTAAAAATCTAAATGAAAGGTGAAGTCAGGTAGGTACCTGCGATCAGAAGAGGACAGAGCAGGAACAGGATCATGGTGGAGCGGCGGTGGGGAACCTGCGAGGCCGGTGTGTGACCTGAGGTGTCACGATGACGACTCCGAGCAGAGTGGGTTCATGAGGAAGAAGCCCAACCCTCTTTATCTTGGCTCTGCTCAGTGTGTGTGTGTGTGTGTGTGTGTGTGTGTGTGTGTGTGTGTGTGTGTGTGTGTGATGTCCCTGAGAGACAAACAGGCCCACAGTACGACAGTAGGATGGGGCAGGGAGGGGAATCGAACCATGACCGTGCATGTGAAGAGAAAAACAAAATCTAATTGATCTAAGTGACAACTGGTCAAAACTTTGACGATTCCCTAAAGGCAGATTTGAGATATGTTTTGTGAGGTCACTGTGACCTTCGACCTTTCACCACCAAATTCTAATCACTTCATCCGTGAATCCAACTGAATGTTTGAAACAAATTTGAAGAAATTCGCTCGAGGTATTTTTGAGATATCGTGTTCACAATGGAATCACAACCTGACGACATAACACCTCCGTCCACTAGGTGTCGCCAGCACGGACAAATAAAAGGAGTTTTTTGGACAATGACAAAAAAAAAATTCGCATTTCAAGAATAAAGATGAAGTTTAACCATCGATTTGTTGTTGTTTCAGTTTGCACCAGATGTTTATTAATCTGTCACTGTAAAGACTCAACAAATGAACGATCCCGATTCACTGACGTTTTCTTAAACCTGCAAAAACTAACGAGCATTATCTAAAGATTAAATTAAACATGAGTGAGCTGTTTTTCTTAACGATCTCCAGAAGGAACCAATGAGCTCGAGGCCTCAGACGAACACGACGAAATACAAACAGATTAAAACTAGATTAGTATGGAAATAGTCGTTTCGTACGTTTCCATCTTTACGGATGATTCCGTCTGGTTTGTCCTCGCCCGGCCTCGAGGCTCCGTCCACGTAAACACCCGATAAAATCTCCTGCAGTGGAAAAGACGGATGGGCGGGGGGATGTCGGGGGGGCACGGCCCAGTTTCCTGCTCCTCCCCAGAGTCTGTAAAAACGCTTTTCAGGGATTTCCTCCTTCATTTGGGGGCAGTGACACACACACACACACACACACACACACACACACACACACACACACACACACACACACACACACACACACACACACACACACACACACAGGAGCCAGAATCAGGAAGCTGGTGCAGCACGAAAGATAAAAACACAACAACATCTCACAAAGCTCTGTTCAACACTGACGGGCTGGAGTCTGATTTCACCACAAACACACACACACACACACACACACGCGCACACACACACACACACACACACACACACACACACACACACACACACCTTAAATTAAACCGAATCTTAAAACATGTCTTCACCTTAAAATGTGATGGGGGGACTTGATTTTTTGTCCCCTCAAAGAAGACAAGTCCTCATAATGTGAGTGTGTAAACAGATGTGCGGTCCCCACAACGTGAGTAAAACCTGGACTGACCCCTCACACACATACACACACACTTTTGTAGTTTTTGCTGCACATGATTAAAACGTAACAGACACACAATAGAATAAAAACACAAAAACAAGTGACATTTTATCTGCAAAACTTTGGTGGATGAGATTCCGACGTCATCACTAAAAAAACAATGAACGTGATTTTACAATCCGCTCTGACAGAAGTTTCTAATGTGAACTTGTTACTTTCTGTCGTTTGCAAACTTTGTTCAAGCACCTGAAACAGTTTTTATAGAACACAGAGGTTTTTATGATTAACGCTTTAAATTACTGTCACATCCTCTCTTTGCTCCATTATAATGTAAACACTGTGGAGACGAGTCGAGCTGTTGTTTAAACGCTCTGAACATGTTTTTAACACATTTCAACTTCGAAGCTCACGAACACAATGAAGTCGGAGAAAACAACGTCACAACTCCGCAAATGTGAAATTCAGAGGTGAACGCACGGATCGACGAAAACAGAAAGAAGGTGAGGCCAAAGCGCCGCCGCCTGTTGAGCCTGTGCACGGGTTGAGGAGTCGGACACTAGTTTCACATCGTGAACAAACAAACAGGGAGGGTCGACTTCTGTGGTGAAAGAAAACCACAAAGTGGATCCACACAAACAGCTCAGAACAACCAGAGCACATCTGGAGCACAGCACCAGATCACTGCGGTTTGATGCTCGTCACCTTTAACTGAGCAGAGCCCGCAGCACAGGGGTGAAACACACACACACACACACACACACACACACACACACACACACACACACACACACACACACACACACACACACGAGAGATATCATCAACAAGATGGTAAAAACTGTGACAGTGGCAGAGCAACTAGGGTTCAGAGGAAGAGGAGGGTCAAACACTGAGGCTTCTGGGGGAAACAAATGTATGTGTGTGTGTGTGTGTGTGTGTGTGTGTGTGTGTGTGTGTGTGTGTGTGTGTGTGTGTGTGTGTGTGTGTGTGTGTGTGTCTGTGCACGAGGACAGATCTAGAGCATACAGAGCCGACTGTGTGAGGGGTTTCTCAGCGGGAAGTCCAGGGAATAAACAACAGGTGTAATTTAAGTGGTTTTTTTTGGAAAGTTTCAAGATGGAACAGGAAGTGCAATACAACAGTTTTGGTTTCTGTGCGCTTGTTAAACAACTGCTCACCTCATTAAATCAATAATCAATAGGAGAGATCACACGCTTCAATAAAGAGGCGGGAAAAAATTCACAAATCAGGGGAAATTTACAGGTCGAAGAAACATCTGCACTGACGGAGACGAGGCCAAAACCACAAAACACTCAAAAATACAATACAATCAAAAGAAACGATATTTACAAACGAATAAATACATTTTTCTTTTTTTCAGGCATTTTATAAACCAGGTGATTAAATCCTGGTTCTAAAAGTTTGACTTGATTTTAGGTTGATTTGGAATTTGAGGTCGTGACCCGATTTCTTTCTCTTGTTAAGAAGGAACAAACGTACGTGGGATAAAAATGTGATCGTAAATTCAAAATCCCACAAAACAATTTATTAGATACAGACATCTGATGATGACAACCCATCAGTGTGTGTGTGTGTGTGTGTGTGTGTGTGTGTGTGTGTGTGTGAGTGAGTGTGTGTGTGTGAGTGTTGTGCGCGTCCGTGCGCGTGTGCCCACAGGTACAGGGGCACAGCGAGGTCACACTGAGCTGCTTCATTGGACGGAGGTGGTGAAGGTTTGTTTTTAAAAAGGTCTGATCCTCAGATCTCGACCTCAGAGACAAGAGGACGACTTCAGGACATGAGGGACACTTCAAACAGCTCAGGTAAGGTCACTGACAGTCTGTGGTTAATCTTTAATAATCTGTTATTTGATACTACGTGTAATTAAATGTTTGGATGCATATGCAGCAAAAGAAACAACATTATTACAAGAAAAACGTATAAGTGAGATATTTCTCAATGGATAAATGATTTTTACTAATTTAATTTCCACGTCAAAGATTTAAAGTCATAATTTTACATTTGAATTGCACACGAGTGAGTTAATAATCAAATATTAAAGCATGAGAAAGTGACCTGAGCTCTTTGTGACTGCAGCTAAATGTGAGAAGTTAAAGTCTCCGATGTTTGTGGTTCTTCACGAATCAAATCAAAACCCTCGTATGAGTCAAAATTAGATTTTCTGTCGCGTTTACACAAGAATATAAAACTGTTTGTGCAGAGACGAGAAATTTATTACGTCCGATTCGTTTCATTGTTGCAAAATGTAAATGTTCATTTAAAATGGAATAAAATATATTTTGTATAGTTTCTGTCGGAAATAAAACTATTGTGTGTCACAATTAAATAAGTCACATGTGATGTAGTTTATGTTGAATCTCAAACCCACACAAAGACACACACACACACAAAGACACACACACAGACACGCACACACACTGTCAAGGAGTCTTCTGATATTGTGTTGTAATTTGCAGTTTTCAGCCTCGGGAGAGGCAGAATAATTTTTTTAAACACTTTAAATTTTTATCAGATCTTATTTATATTTTATAAACACACATATTATGTATTTTATATATTTAAAATGTTTACTCCAACTGAATTAAAGATGAGAATCTTCCATATCGTTGATGTGGTCACATGCAACAGTTAGAAATTATAATTAACTTAATGTGTCATGAACGCTTCACTTCAGACGTGAGGATGCAGAACTTATAGGAAATTATTTCTAAAAGTTTGTAGATAAAGTTGTTCAAATAAAAATCTTTTAATTGAGACATAAAAAAACAAACGATAGTTGAACTTGAAAACGGCAAAAAAACGTCTGAATCCTCTTGGAACTAATTAAGGTGAAAAATATCTCATGTTTATGAAAAAATGTTCACAAATTGGTTGAACCTCACATTTTTTGAGTGTTTGTATAAAAACTTTTGCAGATGTAGAAACATTATGTTTGCGTGTAATTAAAATTTGTGCAGGAATATTTTAAGCAGCGAGATTTCACAAAGGATTTGTTCAAAATCAAGCATAAAATTATTTAATATTTCAATACAAATAGTAACATCACATATTTAATGTGTTTTTTATGTTTAATCTATTTGTCAAAGTGTTTTAACTTATATTAAATTCAAGCTGAAAAACACGTTCATTTTGGTCCACGGTAAAACTATTTAATTATTGTAGCCGTCTTTATCTGCACTTAAAGATTATAAATTTGAATATATAGAATCCTAAAATAAACAACAGGAAATGTATAAAATAAAAATGTGAAAGTTAAAAATAAAAACATAGAATTAAAAAATTACAATAAAAATAGATTGCAGTCGGTGTCACGTCTCGCTGTTCATCCATGATCCCTGTTCCTGCTCCTGAGAACCAGTTATTACTGACTCTTTACAAACTTTACAAACAATCATAAAGTTACCAGCACGTCACTCAGAGCTCTGAGGTCAAACTGTCCCTGAACTTCAATCAAGTGCCACCGGATCTCACACACTCGTGAATATCAGTCGTCTAAGTACGTTTCATTTCTTTCATCGTGATCCACAAATTATCGTCTGAGAAATCAATGAAAATGTCAAAATAAAACATCCGACCTCTCAATATTAAAGAAAGAGAAAAATTCCCGGATCCAAACCGAACTTTCTTGACTCACATCACATCGTTCCGACAAGTTTCGTGAAAATCTGTTCAGTTGATTTTTCTGAAATCTTTCTCACAAACACACAAACCGACCCACAAACAGAACAAAGGAACAAACAGAGCTGAACCTCGTCCTCCCTCTTACCTTCGGGTGAAACTCCTCCGCCGTCGTATCAAGACAAATGAGAATATACAAATACAATATAATATAATATACAAAGTTATGAGTGAAGTTTGAAGTCCTGAGCAGAGACACAGACACAGACACAGACAGACAGAGACCAGTGGAATAGTGTGGGAACTGTTGATGAAGGCAGTTGACACGCGACTCTGACTGATCTGTCGACCTCGGCGCTGCCCACGGTTTCCCCCCCGGTGCCAACGACCTGATGCCAGTCTCACGCAACCTGCTGCGAAATGACTCAAACGTCTGAGTCAGAGGAAGAAGAGGCTGCAGCTCGGCTGATCTACACCTGATATTCAGATTCAAGAGTTTATTGTCATATGCAATGATTACATTAAGCAGTCGCTTGCAATGCAATTCTTGGGTCTCTCCTAGCAATGCTCATAATATTAGTAAAATAAGATAAAATAGAATATCAAAATTAGAATAGAAAATAAAATATATATATCTAAATATATATATATACCTGAATAAAAAAAGCTAAAACATGGATCTAACAAACAAGTCTTTGTGCCAGAGGTGGATCCTGAGGTGGACCAGGGGGTGGGGCCAGAGGTGGACCAGGGGTGGGGCCAGAGGTGGACCAGGGGTGGGGCCAGAGGTGGATCCTGAGGTGGACCAGGGGTGGGGCCAGAGGTGGATCCTGAGGTGGACCAGGGGTGGGGCCAGAGGTGGATCCTGAGGTGGACCAGGGGTGGGGCCAGGGGTGGGGCCAGAGGTGGGGCCAGAGGTGGATCCTGAGGTGGACCAGGGGTGGACCAGGGGTGGGGCCAGAGGTGGATCCTGAGGTGGACCAGGGGTGGGGCCAGAGGTGGATCCTGAGGTGGACCAGGGGTGGGGCCAGAGGTGGATCCTGAGGTGGACCAGGGGTGGGGCCAGGGGTGGGGCCAGAGGTGGGGCCAGAGGTGGATCCTGAGGTGGACCAGGGTGGACCAGGGGTGGGGCCAGAGGTGGACCAGGGGTGGGGCCAGAGGTGGATCCTGAGGTGGACCAGGGGTGGATCCAGGGGTGGACCAGGGGTGGGGCCAGAGGTGGGGCCAGAGGTGGATCCTGAGGTGGACCAGGGGGTGGGGCCAGAGGTGGATCCAGGGTGGGGGTGGGGGGCACTGAATCAATCCCCTGTTCTTTATTATTATTGGAAACTGTGACATCACCAGATGATGATGAAGTTTTGTGAGTCTGATCTACTTTTGACTGTAGTTTCTATTTTAAATCCTCTTTCTAACTATTTCCTCGTGTTGATGTTTCTCACCAGGCATGGATGACTTTGACGACGGCTTTTTGAACGACTCATTCTGGAACATCAGTAACAGCTCGAGTTACTACCCGTCCTCTGATTGGTGTGAGGCTGGCGAGGAGGAGTTCACCATCAAAATGTTCCAGACCTGCGTCTTCTGCCTCATCTTCCTGCTGGGCATGCTGGGAAACTGCCTGGTCATCGCCACCTTCGCCCTCTACCGCCGCCTCCGGCTTCGCTCCATGACGGACGTGTTCCTGTTCCACCTGGCGCTGGCTGACCTCCTCCTGCTCCTCACGCTCCCTCTGCAGGCGGTCGACACTCACCTCGGGTGGATCTTCTCCGTCCCCCTCTGCAAGGCCACGCGAGCCTCCTACGCCGTCAACACCTACAGCGGCCTGCTGCTGCTGGCCTGCATCAGCGTCGACCGCTACCTGGTGGTGGCTCGGGCGCAGGAGATGCTCAGGCTGCGCAGTCAGATTCTGAGAGGAGGGAAGATGGCGGCTCTGGGTGTGTGGGTAGTTGCCGTTCTCCTCAGTCTACCTGAGATCCTCTTCTCCGGGGTGTCGGAGCTCGGCATCGACGACTCGGTGCAATATTACTGTGGCGTGCTAAAGAGCGGAAAGGTCAAGATGGCCACCAACGGAGCCATCATCGCCGTCTTCTGCGTGTCCCTATTCGTTATGGTGACGTGCTACTCTCTGATTGCTCGAGTGCTGTGGGAAGGGAACCGCCATCGTCGAGGGAAGCGGTGGCACCGGCAGCGCACCCTGAAGCTGATGGTGGCGCTGGTGCTGTTGTTCCTGCTCTTCCAGCTGCCCTACACCGTGGTGCTGTCCCGTAAGATAGCGGGGCAGTTCTGCGGCCTTCTGTTGGAGTACGTCACCTGCACTTTGGCGTACGCCCGCTGCTGCCTCAACCCCGTCCTGTACGCCCTGGTGGGCGTTCGCTTCCGCAGCGACGTGCTGAGGCTCGTCCGTGATTCAGGATGTCTACGTGGCCTCTACGTGGTCTCACAGGCGGTGACCTCCAGCTTGCCCTCGTCGACGGCTCTCACCGTGCCCTCAGTTTCCTCCCCGACGCAGCATGAACGCAGCTTCTCCAGCAACGAGATTCCCTCCAAGTTCCAGTTCCCATGAAACAAATGATATCCAGCGACGGGGACGATGCAGCTGACGTCCACGCTGCACTGGTCACATGTTCACCTGCAGAAAACATGAAGCACAGTTACAGAGGCAACGAGCAGGAGGATGAAAACCAACCATCATCGCTCTGGTGATTCAGATGATTCCAACCGAGAACTGAAACTGTATTCTCATACTGTAGGTGGCAGAAGTGAGTCATGCTTCATATTCAGGAGACGTTTGATCATCAAATTCTGTGTGTGTGTGTGTGTGTGTGTGTGTTTCATCATCATCTTTCTCAACCCAAACTTTGACCTGAATGAATTAAATGATCAAATTTAAATTAGAACGTAATGAGGATGCAGGTTACACACACACACACACACACACACACACACACACACACACACACACACGCATTAAGTTTTGTTATGTAGGCTAATCGTCAAAAAGTTGAATTAAATGTTTTTTGTCCTGATGAATATTTTCTTTTCTTGCTTCTGTTATTAAACTTTTTCCATATTTTCCTTTTTATGATAAATAAAACACAAGCAGATCAACATGAAACGTCTCCTCTGAGTAGTTTTGGATTACTTCTCCTTATTTGTTTGAAGGAAACACATTTTATATTTTACATCTTGGTCGAAGGAAATTTTTTAGATTTTAAGGAAAATGTGCAGATCGCCGTCCCGCTGTAATGTAATGTTTTTACCACCAGATGTCGCCCTGTTAACTAGGAGACGACAGTTTATGACCAGATGCAAGTTTTTTTTATTGTTGTGACATAAACAACAGGAAACAAACTTTATTTAATTTACCTTTATTTCAACTGAGTGACAGAAAAACACAGTGTTTAAAGTTCCTCGGCTGAATGAGTCTCACTTCATCCCCTGACGTCACGAGTCTCAGGTCATGTGACCAGGCGTGACCAGGCGTGACCAGGCGTGACCAGGCGTGACCAGGCGTGACCAGGCGTGACCAGGTATCAGTGTGACGCTCATCACTTATTAACCAGCGCTGCTTCCAGTCACATTTCAAACAGCTCGGCCACTCACACAGTGCGTGAGTCACACAGTTACATCATCGTGGGGTTTGTGGCGATGTGAGTCTGTGAAGGTGTGGACGAGGTCGTGATCGAACGTTTTTTTAACATAGCTTACTCTGCAGCCAGCCACCAGGGGGCAGTCAGGAGTGTTTGGCTTCACTTTAGGGAGCTGCCATATTTGTTCTCAGACTTTGTGAATGTTGTCCAGACGTGTTGTGTAGTTCATGTTCCTCCTGTGAAGCAGCAGCAGCAGGTTGTCGGGTCCGACTCGCTCACACCAACAGGAACATGTGGGGAACACTCAGGCGAGGGGCGGAGCCTGAAGAGCAGCAGGAGGCCGGACATGACGTCACATGTCAGAAACCTCATCAACACGCCCACCACACACGGTGCAGCCTGAACCTGGAGGCTCTAGGACCCAGTGTCTCTCCGCCTGCCTCTGCCCTGCTGAAGTGAAGCCTCCAGTGTCTCTCCGTGTTCCTGACTGAGCGGCTGCCTGCTGGAGCTCTGCCTCTGTTTTATTTATTTCCTGTGAATATGGAGATAAAGGATCCACAGACTCCCGGCATGCACCAGCACATGGACGACCTCCACAGATTAACATGCAGCCACAACTGAGCCTCTGCACCTGAGAGCTCTGCAGCTTTGGGAGCAGTTTTCTCCAGAGTTTTTTTTAAAAATTTTGCTTCACCTGTGCAGACAGAAACAGGAGAGACACTTTCTTTTCATTTCTTTTCTGTCCTTGTTGCAGCCTCGGCCCGTGACCCCTCTCCCCTCCCTCCCCCCTCTTTCCTCGTTCACTTGTTCAGCTGTCACTCTGTCCGTCACTCCTCAGGATATCCCCTTTCCCTGTTTCTAGGATTTCATAATGCATCGGGCTCTGAGTCTGTCTCAGAGCTGAGCTTCATGTCTGCTGGACAACATGGACACATGGACAGAGTGCATGGCAATAAGGAAGGGCCACAGTCCAGAGCCGCAGAGCCTTTAACTGAACTTTAAACAACAGGAAACAGCCTGTTTATTTATTTATAGATGCTCCGACACTTTGTTTAAGAGCAGGTTTTTGTGCATATGTGCGTGTTTCCTGGACCTGTTGGATCTACAGTCATGGGCAACGCAGCAGGAAGTATGGAGGTACCTCTCCAGAAGGAGGGGAAGCCGCCGTCGGCCCCTCAGGGCTCCACGGGGCCCCTGAAGCAAACTGCAGGGCTGAAACTCCCGATGCCTCCTGAGGACGAGCTGGAGGAACGTTTCAGTGCAGTGCTGGTGAGAGGAGGAGGAGGAGGAGGAGGAGGAGGAGGGTGAGGAGGAGGAGGAGGAGGAGGGGAGAGGGGTGATGAGGAGGAGGAGGAGGAGGAGGAGGAGGAGGGGGGAGAATGATGATGATAGTGGTGTTGACGGTGATGAGGAGAGGAGGAGGAGGAGGGTGATGAGAATGATACTGATGATGAAGATTATGATTATAGAGGAGGAGGAGGAGGAGGAAGATGAGGATAATGATACTGATACTTATGATGATGAGGATGAGGATGAGGAGGAGGACAATGATGAGGGTTGATGATGATGATGGTGATGGTGATGATGAGGATTATACTGATATTGATATTGATATTGATACTGATGATGGTGATGATGATGATGAGGATAGTGTTACTGATACTGATTATGAGGATGAGGAAGAGGAAGAGGAAGATGAAGATGAGGAAGATGATACTGATACTGATGATGATGATGATGATGATGATGAGGATGATGATGGTGACTTTCACAAAGACAAAAAAAGACACAGGAGACAAAAACTGCACAAAGAAGCAAAGAATTCAGAAAATGCAGAAATGTGCACGTTGCGGTGGACGAGCTTATCGCGGTGCCAGGTACACAAAGCCACTGTGGAAAGATACATAAGAGCTCCTTTATTCTGAGGCTTACTGCAGCATTAGGCTCAGAGCGGCCGCTCTCTGCAGCAGGCGAAGTCAGACCTGTTTACCTTCTAATAACAGCTGAACATGAACTGGTTCTGCAGCTTTAAATGACAGAACCTCTCTTATATTTCATTGTTTTACTCGTGAGAGAAGATTAACAACAGCAGCAGAGTGTGTGGACCCTCCTGGCAGCACACTTCACTTTGTGTAGGGTCCTTTGGCTCAAATGCAAAATCACTATCCACACAAAACAAGTCCTTCAAGCGAAACCTGAGCGAAGATCAGCTCCAGTCGTCTCAAGTTTAAACGTTGAGATTAAATACGAAGTCGTTGACGTGATGTTGCGAAAGCCAATCAGCACTGAGAATGAAACTCAGGAGAAAAGGCAAATATTCACAGGTTGTGTTTGCTAAAAAATCCAACGCGAAAAAACTTGTTTAGAATTTGGTGTGTACGCACCATAACAACGTTGTGTAAACGTGACGTTGTATTAAAATGTTATGTCCTATACTGCAGCCAGCCACCAGGGGGCGATTGACAGGCTTTGGCTTCACTATGGGGAGCTGACATGTCATCGATCTTTATTGACAGTCCAGTGGCTTCACAGAAGACTGAGGTTTCATTGGTTTCAGGTTTAAAAGTACGTAAACGCATCACGCTGCATTAAAATCCAGTTTTATAAAATTTCCTGTTTTGCCTACAACTCGTATCGAAGCCATTAAACCAAATCATCTCCACGTTCTTCGATGACCAGCGTTCCTCCACGTTAACTCGATTTCCTCCTCGTGACGTCCTCCACTGAGCTGCTGTTTGTCCCATAAGGGACCGACGTGTCTTCACCTCGCAGACACGTTCACTATGCGACCGGACGACTTGCTGTCGGAGGAACCACATTCCTTCATCAGGAGAAGATGATGTGTGAGCTGGTAGACGGAGCTTTAAGTCCTGATGAACGAGCGTCTCCTCGGCTCAGGCAGCTCGATCGATGGGTGAGAGAATTAAACGCCGCTTCTCGGGCGAACAGCTCTAATCACCTCTGCTCAGGAGATGATGGGTTTCTCTGTCGGAGACGAAGCTCTTCAGCTGATCTCTGTGTTTAGAGAAGATCAGTGAAGTGACTCCGACTTCTGCAGTGAAACTGTGAAGCTTGACTCTGGCCCTGAATCTAAATTTCAAGGCCTTTTTTTGCATTTTGAGGGAAATCTGTGTAAATATCACAGTTGTGTCCTGATTATTGATCTAAAGAAACAATCTAACACACACACACACACACACACACACACACACACACACACACACACACACACACACACACACACACACACACTCTCTCTCTCTCTCTTTCATGTATACAAACCAGGCGTCGCTCTGCAGCTTCTTGCTGCTTTAAAAGCAGATTTGCTGCATCACTGTTTGTTTGACACCAAATATAGATCCCCACCCCCTCACCCCTCCCTCTCACCCCTCCTCTCATCCATCCGCCCCCACATCTTCTGCTGATGAAGCAAATCTCCTGAGTTAAGTGCAGGAGAGACTGTGTCTGCATACAAAGGAGGAGCTGGAAGTCACAGAGACTCAAAGTGTGGAGCTGCCTCTGAAGTGTGTGCACGGCAGCTTCGTTTGCATGTGAGCGCTCAGTATTTGTGTGTGTGTGATAAATAAGCAAATCCAAACCGGATTCAAACCAATTCTGCAAATCAGAAGCACGGACAGAAACGTGCACGGTGCACTTTGGGTTCTAATGCACGTGAACACTTTTCTCCTCCGGTGTTTTACATAACACTTTGCATATTTCCCAGCAGGCAGTGCAGCAGTGGGTGGATCGTAAATGTACATCTGTGGATTTGTGAAGTGAGTTTGCAGAAAAAAGAGGAGTCACTATGTATTAAGGCTGATGCTCGTTCTGATATTACATCTTTTTAAATTCTGATACCAATATATTGTCTGATATATATTATATTATCCAAATTTGCCAATTATTCGCACGATGTCCTTTTCCAACCCTCATGTAAAAGACATGTAAATGAGGATTGAACTCAAGGGAGAGTCGGGCCTCGGGGGAGATGAGCTCATATCTAGTTCTGAGGCGGTTTGAACGACCAGAGAAAAACAAATCCTGGAAGAATCTGTGGTTAAAGTTTAGCTTAAATGTAAATGATGTTTGTCAGAAAGACCTTCATCCCCCTCATCATCATCATCCAGCTTCGTTGCTCCACTACACCCAGGTTGTTTCCCTCTTTTCAGTTTCCAGTCGTCCAAATGAAACCAGCTCTCATTGATCCACCGGCTGCGTTCGTCAGAGCTGATTTATCAGATTCACATGTGGAGCAGAGCATCATTGATTCATTCTGCTGTTTGCTCTGCCCCTGATTCCAGCACGACACTGACGTCTGCACGGCCTCGGTTTTAAACCAGGAATGATCGTGTTCAGCAGCTGCTTCATCTGTTAATTGAGTCACTTTAACAACAATAACATCATCACACAAAGGAAGCAGAAAACTGAAATGTAAAAAAGTGTCTCATCTGAGGCCGGAGGTGAAACAACACGTCAGCTGGACGTTTGTCATGAGGCTGAACTGACGTCTGAGCTGAGGACGAAACACACGAGACACGAGGAGGACGTGAAGCTTTTCAGCAGCTGAGTGTGTGTCTCCTGTCCAGAGGCCCTGCACCGTGTGTGTGTGTTATAATTAGTACAGCTGATGTGTGTGTGTGTGTGTGTCGCTGTGCTGGAATGTGTTTAATAATGGGACACCAGTGGATTATCGGCTGTGACGTCAGTGGTGTGTGTGTGTGTGTGTGTGTTTGTCTATATAAACTAAGTTGTCGTCCACATAAACAGTTTAGGAGAAACCAGTTTGTCTCTGGTTCTTCTGAACAATTCGTGACATTACAGGAGACACATGATGTTATTCAGTGTTTCTTTCCTCTACTGGGTCTTAAAGTTTTTTTGTGAATGTAAAAGTTCTGCAAAGTTAAAAAGCCCAAAGTCCACAGCACCAGCATTTACATATCACCCGTCGAGCAGCTAGCGTCACTGGAGCCACGTTTCCTACACGTGATAATTGAAAATCACGTTAGCGGAGCTGCATGACTCCAAACACGGATTTGGAAATGACATCCATCCATCATCAGTATTTGTTTCAGCAGCTTCACTGTCGACGTTCACGAAGAAGAAACTGTTTTAGCGTCTGTTTCTTTTTCTTCTTCCAGAACTCGATGAATCTGCCTCCGGACAAAGTGAAGATCCTCAGTCAGTACGACAACGAGAAGAAGTGGGATCTGATCTGTGACCAGGTGGGTTCTCAACAACAGTCCTTAACTGAATTTAATTAAAGTACGACTATGTAGCTTTCACTGAGCAACAGCGCCCCCTGCAGCAGTATTACCCATGATCCTCTGCTTCCTGAACCAGAAGAGCTGCTGCTGTAACGAATCCACCAAACTGTTTATAATTCTTCATAGTTTAAAGGTTTCCTGCTGAATATTGGAGATAAACTCTGGTTTTTAATAACTTCTGAGTCTTTTTAACTGATCTACAGTTCAACATTCTCCATATTCACAGTCACTGAACCGTCAAACTCACTTTAATCAAGCTGATTCAAGTTAACACAGCTGCAGAGTGTTGTGTATAGATTCATAACCAGTGTAGGTCGATCGATACACGACACAGTTTAACACTAAACATCCCGACACTCAAACACTCACACACACATGAGGAAGCTCATCAATATTGCACGTCACCGTAGCAACCACAGGTAGGTCCATAACAAAGTGACAGAGGGAAACGTCCCAGTGGCTCATACAGAGAATTATCATCAAACTCAATGTAAACTAGAAGAAATCACACTTTGATCTTTGTGAACTTTCACAGTTTCATTTTAAAACCCGATGAAATTGATGTTTTAAAACGAGCCTCAGCACAGAGAAGAAGATAAAACCCACAGGAGACGTGTGTCATCTCCCCCCTCCCTTCACTGCAGCACAGCAAGTGTACTGAGAGCTGTGTTGTGTGTGTGTGTGTGTGTGTGTGTGTGTGTGTGTGTGTGTGTGTGTGTGTGTGTGTGTGTGTGCGTGTGTGTGCAGGAGCGCTTTCAGGTGAAGAATCCCCGTCTGCGTACCTGGACAAGCTGAAGAGTTTCCTGGATCATGGAGGCGTCGGTCGAAAGGTAAGAACCTGCAGTTTATTATGATAATAATCTATTATATTTTTATATCTTTTCATCATGTATAAGTCACACTAATAAAGACCTTTTAATTTTTCCACATCAGTAGGGATGTTTTTTTTCTGCGTAGCATCCAAACAATCATTCTTGTGCCACAGATGTATAGAATATCTAGAATATATATGATACATATGATATATATGATATATAGGATAAAGCTCTATGAAACATTCGCTGACCTTTAACCTCCGCACGTGTTTCTGTCAGTTTAAGAGACGAGTCCAGGAATCGACGCAGATCCTCAGAGAGCTGGAGATTTCCCTCAGGACCAATCACATCGGGTGAGTCTTCATCACATTCGTCTGTGTGAGTCTTCATCACATTCGTCTGTGTGAGTCTTCATCACATTCTTCTGTGTGAGTCTTCATCACATTCGTCTGTGTGAGTCTTCATCACATTCTTCTGTGTGAGTCTTCATCACATTCGTCTGTGTGAGTCTTCATCACATTCGTCTGTGTGAGTCTTCATCACATTCTTCTGTGTGAGTCTTCATCACATTCTTTGGAACAAAACG
The DNA here is from genome assembly GCF_022539355.2 of Hippoglossus stenolepis. Taxonomy (NCBI): domain Eukaryota; kingdom Metazoa; phylum Chordata; class Actinopteri; order Pleuronectiformes; family Pleuronectidae; genus Hippoglossus; species Hippoglossus stenolepis. Next base: position 19,127,913 of record NC_061503.1, on the reverse strand, counting down.
ATTTAGATGTTAAATGAAAGATTAAATCATATAAAGCCAAAACCTAAACATTAAAATCATATCTCTAACTATTTACCCCAATCAGGTGATGCTGACTTTCTGTACTAACCCTAACCCACAGATACACACACACGTGGTAATAAGTCTGGACATTTAGTTTAGTTTAAGTTTATTGTATTTCATCTCGCCAGCTGGGCTCAAGAGTTCCTGAATGAGGAAAACCGTGGACTAGACGTCCTGGTGGATTATCTGTCTCACGCTCACAGCGCTGTCACGTAGGTATCGTCTCATTTACTGCAACTGTCGTATATCTGCATCATCCCTGCGTCAAATAAATAACAACGATACTTCCATTTATCTTTTTAATGAGTAAGCTCGGACTCCTCTGTGACTCTTCTCAGGTTGGACGCAGACTGTTTGGACGGCGGCTCTCTGCCCTCAGATAAAAACAAAAGTTTGGACAGATCGGTGGAGGACTTGAGCAGAAGTGCCAGCAGCTCTCCGTCCCACAGTTCATCCAAAACCAGCAAAACCTTCACTGCCAGGTGAGGAGGACGGACGCCAGGGACGAGGGGACGAGGGGACGTGTCTCTGTTCACGATCCACATGAGAAGGCAGTGTTGTTGAAGTCACAGATTGAAACATGTCATCATCTTTCTGATCGGCAGCCACATTCCTCGTCACTGTGAACACGTCTGTGTGTCAGAGTGTGAATGTGAGAAATGTGTCAAACACACTCGAACCTGTTATTAGATAAACCAGAGCGCCCAGTTAGTCGATCCCTCCCAGCAGCCACCTCTGCACCACAGCCGGTTTGACAGAGGAACCATGAACTGTTGATATCTATATATAAATGTGAGTGTGTAGAAGTGTGAGGTGACGACAGCTCAGGTAACCACAGCGTCTCTCACCTGCAGATTCAACTCTCTCCAAAACAGGAAGGTGGTGAGGAACTCCCGGGTCGTGAGCCAGAAAGACGACGTTCATCTCTGCATCATGTGTTTACGTGCCATCATGAACTATCAGGTATTTGAAACCAGCCAATCAGAACGCAGCGAAGTTTCTCTACCCGTGAGACAGGAAGGTTCAGAGGCTGATTTCTGCCAGAGGGAGAAATAACAAAACGTTGAAAGAAACTAAATGAAATTATAAGTTTTACGTGACTGAAACGATGTTTGTGACGCAGCTGCTCTTATTGTGTGTGTGTGTGTGTGTGTGTGTGTGTGTGTGTGTGTGTGTGTGTCAGTCTGGGTTCAACCTGGTGATGAAACATCCCAGCTGTGTCAATGAGATCACACTGAGCCTCAACAACAGAAACCCACGGTAAATAAACCCAAACACATGTAAGTGAATTAATTTTAAACACAGAGAATAAATACTAAAGATAAATGCTCCTCAGGACGAAGGCTCTGGTTCTGGAGCTGCTCGCCGCCGTGTGTCTGGTCAGAGGAGGTCATGACATCATCCTCTCGGCCTTCGACAACTTCAAAGAGGTACGAGGATCAAAGACACATGATTAAATCATTTTAAAAATGATATTAATGTGACCAGAGATTCAACAGCAGCTTCTAACAGACACATTTAGTTTATTGTTCATGATGTGGACCTGCTGTGCGTCTCGGGCGTCAGCAGGGACGACTCACTTTATTTTAAACTGCTCTTATTCTTAACACAGAGGTGGTGTTAGTGTAACAGTCACATACCAGACTTTAACACAGGTTAACAGGGGAACCCCAGACCCTCCTCCTCCTCCTCCTCCTCCTCCTCCCCCTCCGTCAGCTGCTGTGTGCAGTTGTTCCACCTCCAGATAAAAGCGTCTGACGAGGCGTGAATATGTGCAACACTTGTCGTGTGGCCTTTGACCTCCCTCTCATCTTTGCCTCAGAAAGAAGCAACTGTCTCCGGCCTGTCGCCTCCTGCAGCGACAGAAACAACCTGAACTCAGAGTTTCTATATTTAGTTCACGTCAGTGAAGCTGCATCTGATCCGGACTGAGACAAAAACCTTTTAGATACCGAACTCTTCAACGTGTTTTTTAGGTGCAAACTAAATTATGTCTGACTCTTTGCTGAAACACATTAATGTTGTTATTTAAAACACATTTATTATCACGTTCATCAAATAAATCTTCATTAAAAGGTTGAACATGGCTCATTGCGCCACCTAGTGTTTCCAACCTGCTTGGACCTTTCAGGACCGACGCTGACGCGGAGTCGACAGTTTGGGACGTTTCTACGTCATCGAGACATTTATATCATACGAGTTAGTGTCGTTCAAGTGTAAAATAGATTTACAAAGCTATAATTTTAAGTATTTTATATATATATATGTATATGTACATCAGAAGGGACTTAGAGAAATACTTCAACAGCTGGTGTTCTGCTTCAGGTCATTTTAAAGATCTGTGAGCTGATGGTGTTAAAGCAGTTTTAAGGTTTTAAGGTTGAACCATCACCTGACGTCTTTAAAGATTCTTCTTCTAGTAAAGTGACAAATAAAGGAAGATCATCGTGTGTCAAATTAAACTGGTCGGTTTGTAGGAACCAAATCGTCTGGCAGCTTCCTCCTGTCGTCTGGTGATCAGAGCAGCTTCAGGTACCACAGCCTGACTCCAGTGTCACAGCCAGGGGCCCCACAGCCGAGAGGGTGGGCGAGAGACACAGGGAGACAGTGGGGGGTGGGGGAGAGAGAGAGAGAGAGAGAGAGAGAGAGGGAGGTGGGCTCGGGGCCAGGAGCCGGGTCATGTCCCCCAGCAGCAGCAGGACGTGGGTGGTTGTTCAGGGCCGTGCACGCTGCCCGGGTGCTGCTGCATTATGTAACGGACATGAGCGGGTAGAGAGGAGGGGGGGGGGCACACACTGCAGAGGTAAAATGAACTGATCATTAAAAAAGAGAGAGAGAGAATTGAACCACCATTTATCTCTGAACAGTCGTTTGTAAGATGTGACTGCAGAATACAAACAGATAGATGATGATGATGATGATGATGATGATGATGATGATGTTGTACTTGTGGTGTTCAGGTGTGTGCAGAGAGAAGCAGGTTCGAGAAGCTCATGGAGTTTTTCCGCAGCGAAGACAACAACATCGACTTCATGGTAAAACTGCGACTGTGTGTTTTTATTTTCACATAAACTTGATACTGATAAATGTTGAATTTACTCCTGAGTCACTTTCATGTGAAACGAGGGAGAGACAAAGTCATGAAACACTTTTCATGTTTGCTTTGTTTTAATTCTCACGTCTGAGAAACATATAATTTAATTAAATGAAACTTTTTAAATAAAAGAATAAATGACTGAACAATCAATAACAGCAGTTCCTCTGTGTCTCCACCAGGTGGCGTGCATGCAGTTCATCAACATCGTGGTTCACTCAGTGGAGAACATGAACTTCAGAGTTTACCTCCAGTACGAGTTCACTCGACACGAGCTGGATGATTATCTGGAGGCAAGTGTCTCCTGAAGCTTTACTCTGAAATGTGGATGTTTGATTTAGACTCAGTTTACATCCCCCTGGCAAAACTGTTCTGGCCCAGATCCGGCCCACATTCTAATGATGGCACTAAACGGTCCTGTTTGCCAGATCTGGGCCACAAGTAAGTCCCAGCAATACCACAATTTGTTTTGTGCTAGTTGGGGCATATTCACTATTTATCACATGGGTTCACATCCCAATTACCCACTAGAGCACCGCATGTTGGCCTGAGAAGACCACATTTGTTTCGGGATATTTTAGTCACATTTGGTATTTTACACATGGGCAACTTCAGGCTCACGTCCATTTTGTTTGGGCCACAACTATATATACCGAGATGACTGTTGTCATATTGTTAAATGTGTGTGTGTGTGTATGTGTGTGTGTGTGTGTGTGTAGAGGTTAAAGTTCACCGAGAGCGACCGGCTGCTGGTGCAGATCCAGGCGTACCTGGACAACGTGTTCGACGTGGCAGCTCTGCTGGAGGATGCGGAGGCGAAGAACGCTCTGCTGGAACACATGGAGGAGCTGCAGGGACACAACACACAGGTGGAGACTCACTTCACTGAGTCCGAGCTCCAACAATCATCTCATGGATGAAACTGACGAACACAGACACACACACAGTCCAGAGGATCTGTCAGGAAGAACGAGATTAAAATCCAGATGTGCAAAGTTTGTAGAAACTGAAGCTAAATAAGCTTCCAGCTGAGGCTGCTTATATCTATAACAGAATATGTTATAGATATATGTATGTGTATGTTTATTTCAATATCTCCTTATACATAATTCACAAATACAGTTTACATCCTTGCGCAATCATTTAAATAATTTCACATGTTCTCTTCACCTCATTCTGACGATCTGCTGCTTTAACAAGTAGAATTTCTCTTAAAATCAAATTTTCAGTTTGTTATAATCGGGTTTAGTGGCAGAGGAGTTGACTGTGGACACACAACTGAGCCATGAACACCAACGTGCTGAGTGTATTCCACACTTACATTCAAACAGTGAAGTTGATGTAGAAATGATTGTTGTTGTGTTGTTTCTCAGCTGAGCTGCAGACTCCAGGAGAACGAGCGGGAGACGATGGAGAAAGATTCAGAGTTTGAGAAAAAAATCATTCAGACGACAAAAGATGTGGAGCTGCTGAAGGTAAAGTTTATATATATATATTAAATATTCTCCTCCACGAGGCTCTTTAAAGGAAAAACTGAGTTTAGAACAAGCTGGTTTCAGTTATAAAGTTATATATTGATGATGAGTAACGAGATGTTCAGGTGTCTACGTACTTTCGGCCACTTCCTGTGTGTGTTCCCTGCTCGTGTCTCAGGAGGGTCTTCGGGAGTCGAGCTCTCAGGTGACTCTGCTGCAGCAGCGAGAGCGAGAGAGCGAGCTGCAGCGTGAGAGCGACCGGGAGCGAGAGAGGGACCGGGACCGGGCCACCCAGGCCCTGAGGGAGCTGGAGGTCAAAGTTCAAGCTCTGGTGGAGCAGGGGCTCGTCCGGATGGAGCGCTCCGTGTCCGGACACCTGGAGCTCCAGGTGGTCCCTGTCATCCAGGACGAGACTCAGAAAGGTCAGAGCTGCTAAAGAATAATTATTTTTTATAAGAAACAAGAAGACAGGGCTGAATGTTTAAACACAAATAAAAAAATGACGTCTGACGTCTCTTCACCCACTGAGTTAAAAATGACTTGTCTAGTCAAAGTGCTTCATTAACTAACCAGCTGAGTTTAAAGGTTCAGTTGTAGGATTTAGTGACATCTAGTGGTGACTTTGCAGATTCCTCCCTTTTCAAGCCTGCAAGAGGAAACCACGGTGGTCTTTAGCTAACGTTAAAATGATCGACCTTTAAATAAAGATGAATGACATGACTCAATCGGCCCCTGGTGGCTGGATGTAGTATAGGTTATATATCCTGCAGCTTAGCTTGGCTGAGATGGATTTGATTGACGTGAGAGAAAGAATAACGACGATGCTGTTGTTTCCTCGACAGCTAAAGAAGAAGCAGGTACAGGAGATGAGGCCACGCCCACCTCCTCCGACCCTCCGCCATGTCTTCCTGAAGTTGAAAAATCGCCTCCACCACCGCCGCCTCCTCCCCCACCACCTCCGAGCACAACCACAGCTCCTCCTCCTACTCCTGTAGCCCCTCCTCCTCCTCCTCCTCCTCCTCCTCCTCCACCACCTGTAGCTCCACCTCCTCCTCTGCTGCCCCCTGGAGGTGGTACGACCCAGCACTCAGGTGAGTCTACGTCAGAGCAGCAGCCTCCACAGAAGGTTGTGGTTTTATTTTTCACTGTTATAAGCAGTAAACACAAGTGCAGGTGAAGTTTGGAAGTGTGTTGTTTGTAAAAGGATTTTCTGATTTTCTATTTTGTAAAATTGACATTTTTCTCCTCCTCTGTTTAGGTTGTAAACAAAAGAAACCGATTCAGACCAAATACCGCCTGCCGCTGTTGAACTGGCAGGCGCTGAAATCCAGCCAGGTGACAGGAACCATCTTCAACGAGCTGGACGACGAACACGTCTTAGAGGTTCCATCACTTCTCTTCTACAGTCTCGTCTTTTTCCGGGAAACAAATATTGAACTCTAATATTATATCTTTATAATATCTTTATTGGAACTGTTCCCTCAGGAGCTCAACATGGCCGCCTTCGAGGAGCAGTTTAAGACCAAGGCCCAGTCCGCCCCCGTGGCCCCGGGGACCCTCAAGATGAAACTGGCTCATAAGACCCAGAGCAAAGTGTCTCTGATGGAGGCCAACAGGGCCAAGAACCTGGCCATCACCCTGCGGAAGGAGGGGATGGCTGCGTCCGACATCTGCTGCGCCATCGAGACGTGAGCACAGAACCCTGGACTCAGTTTTTACTTTACACCTGAAAAAGCAGTAAGAGACTTTACATCCGTCCCCGCAGGTACAACCAGCGAGCTCTGAGTCTGGACTTCCTGGAGCTCCTGGAGCGCTTCATCCCCTCGGAGTACGAGATGAGGCTCATCCACAACCACGAGTGTGAGGGCAGGCCCCTGGACGAGCTCAGCGAGGAGGACCGCTTCATGGTGCGCTTCAGCAAGATCCCGCGGCTCTGCCAGCGAATCAGAGCGCTCACCTTCATGGGCAACTTCCCCGAGAGCGTCCAGCTGATCCAGCCCGTGAGTAGAAGATCATCATACGACTTGAACTGTGCAGCAAGATGGAAAACACTCAGGTTAAAGGTTTTAAAGTCCGACATCGATGATTATCACATATACAATCACTAAATATGTGATAATCATTGTATAACTCATATCTGAGAAAGTATATATCAAACAGAATTTAAAGATATTTCTATGACGTGTGTGGTTTTATATTTGACTGAGTTATGGAGTCATATTCTCTCAGCAACTCGACGCCGTCATCGCCGCCTCAATGTCGATCAAATCCTCCGGCAAACTGAAGAAGATCCTGGAGGTCAGAGTCGTTTCTATTTTCAGGAGAATAAAACATATGAAGCTCATTACGATGTTTCTCAGTCACTCATGAGCATTAAACAAATTCACATAGTTTCTTCCTGTTTCCTGTTGTAGGTCGTCTTAGCGTTTGGGAACTACATGAACAGCAGCAAGCGAGGAGCAGCGTACGGCTTCCGCCTGCAGAGCCTCGATTTGGTGAGTCCAATATCTGAAGTATGAGAAGCTCACATCACTTTCTATAGATAACTGTTCAACCTGTGATATTGTTTATCTGTTCTGGTTGTTTCCCAGTTGTTGGAAACTAAATCCACCGACCGCAAACAGACGCTGCTGCACTTCATCGTCAGCATCATCCAGGAGAAATACCCAGAAGTCCAGAGTTTCTACTCGGAGCTGCACTTCCTGGACAAAGCCTCGATGGGTTCGTTCTGTTTAACCTCCGCACACACACACACACACACTGAAGCTTCCACCCACATGACCTAAAGATGAGAAGCAGTGGTTTGAATAGTGAACGGCTCTGATATGAGGAGGTGAACTTCCCTGATGTATTTCAGTTTCCTGGTTGTGAAAAGACAATATTAATAAACGTCTTTATATGACGGACGACGCTCTGAGCAGCCGCAGTAAATCTTCACTCTCAAGCAGCTGGAACCACGTTAGATTAATTCATCAGAACAGAATTATTCACTGATCCACTTTCAGCCCTGAAAGGCCGAGTGTCAAACGTGGTGTTTAATAAGGAGTTTGAACAGCAGCACTGTTGTTATCTCTGTGCAGGTTATCTCCTCCCTGACCTTTAAATCAGCAGTAATACTTTATAATCTAATTACCGCTCCTCTGATGAGGGGAATGCTAAATGGAAGCCGGCCTCGCCTCCTGAATGATAAGAGCTCTCCTCTGCCGCTCAGTGTCTCTGGACAGCATCCTGCAGGACGTGCGAGCTCTGGAGCGCGGCATGGAGGCGACCGCCGCCGAGTTCTCTCTGGAACAACAGAATCCCGTCCTGCAGACGTTCCTCAGCACAAACACCGAGCTGCTCGACTCCCTGGTGGCTGATGGGAAAACTGCACAGGTTCAACTACCTTTAATGAATCAAATCAATCAGGACGACCCGTGTCTGTATTTAAACCCCCGGGGGTGTGTTTTTCAGGATGTGTACGACTCGGCTGTGGAGTACTTTGGAGAAAACTCCAAGACGACTCCTCCCTCCATGTTCTTCCCAGTTTTTGTCAGATTCATCAAAGCGTACAAGGTCAGATGAGACTCACTGTGTTTTATTGATCCTGCAGCAAATGAACTGATGCTGCTTCACTGACAAAGAGACAAGAGGAGATATACTGTTACTGTTTCTCACTGGGTCCTCGCAGCCACAGGGAGCTGCTGATAATAATATAATAATATTGTTTTTGACTTTTGTACAGATTTTCAACAACTTTACAAATGTGCAAAGTGCTTCAGCAGGATAGAAAATTATAAAACAATACATTTAAGGCTTAAAAGGCACATTTAGAATTGCTCACATCATATTTTCATGATAATATTTGAGCTGTATCAATAATGAATAAATGTATTAAGGGAAGTACAGAAATCTAGTCGAGATAAAATAAGGCACAGTCTTGTGTAAATCCTCAAATGTTTAAAATCTTTAAAAGAGTTAATTAACTGGAACAAACAACTTTCTTTAGTTGATGTTAAAAACCAAATAAAACCCTCAGATTTATCACAACTGTCTCAACATATTGTGATATGAGGATCAGTGTCTGATTTAAATATTTTACTGTGCAAAACAAGAGAATTTCTTTTTTTATTGACTATTAAGTTTGAGGCGGTTTGGAGACGTCCAGCAGAAGAGTTGAGTTCCACCAGGATTTGGGGAATTAAACCTCGAACTGTGCAGTCGAAGACGTTGACATGTTTTTGTCCCTGACAGCAAGCGGAGCAGGACAACGAGCAGAAGAGGAAACTTGTCCTGAACTGTGAAACTCCGTCGACTCCCAGTAAACCTGACGTCATGGAGAACAAGGTAACGTCTCAGATTCCTCTCAAAATACAGTTCACCGGCAAAACACCAGGATTCCATCGACATCGACAACTTTAAAATGGAAAAGGAAACATTTTCTGACTGAGCTCCTCTGGACTCACACATGTAAAATAATAATAATAAAACAGATATCCTCCTAAATAAATAATAACACTAATAACTCGACTATTAATCAAACCACTAACGACCAAAATCCGATCCCGGTAGTAAGAAACCATGAAACATCTGTTTGACCTGTGACCTCACCGCAGCAGACGAGCCCTTGACCCAGGTGTGATGTTTCAGGTTGCCACGGTGACCAGGCTGCCGCAGATGGACTTGATAGCGGAGCTGAAGAGGAGGCAGGTGTCTCCGCTGGTGAGGGAGGGGAAGGACGGAGCCATCGAGGACATCATCACAGGTTCGAATCCGTCCGCTGAACATGAACAGATTTAAAACCATCAACTTCATCTGAGTTTCCTCTCCTGGTTTTTCTGCCTCAAACATTCACTGATTCACTTTATCACCTCTGATGCTTTTTGGTTAACACACGACTTGATGTTTGACCAGTCGCCGTTTCAAGATGGCTTCAGGGTCTCTGGTCACAGAGCCGCTCGCCGTCTGATCCGCTTTTTAGAGTTTGAGGCTGATTTTCTAACCTTTTTCTGATTTTCTGATTTTCTAACCTTTTTCTAACCTTTCCTGAGTCGTCATGTTTCCGCTTTCCACGTATTTCTTACTTTTCCTTGTCTTTGCTTCTCTCCTGTCTTTGTCCCTCTTCTCGTCCCGTCCTCTTCAGCTCTAAAGTCCGTGCCCTTCACGGCTCGCTCGGCCAAACGCTCCTCTCGCCTCTTCTGCGACTCCGTGTTCAGCGACGAGGTGACGTCTTGAATCCCCCGGTGCTTTCAGGGTCTGTGTTGTCTGAGCAGGGACGGAGGCCGACGGACAGACTGGGGGATAATAATCATGAAGCTGTTCATTCAAGCAAGAGATGAGAATTAAACACAAGATGTGACCTTTGATTTCAGATGTAGAGCAGATTAAAAACAGGTTAAGTCAGCTTTTAACAGGCAGTGGATATTAATTCATTAATTCATATTTTATATTACTTCAGAATGAATCTGTAATTAGTAGTTTAACTATGTTAAATAAATGTAGTGTAATTATAAGTTCAAGTGTAAAGTAGATTGAAATACTTGAGTAAATACTTAGTTACTTTCCACCAAATGAACACAAACCTCTGAGCTCCTGTAAAGTTTCAGGAAATTAAAAGTCACATGTGAACAATAGAAAATACACTAAATGGCCAAAAGTCTATGAAACTTGAACAAAACATCAAAACTTAATTTGTGTCATCACTAAACAAAATTAAACTTGATCAACCTGAGGAAGACGAACAGAAAATTAAGAGAAACCAATAGTCTGACGTAGAAAAAGTTTGACTTTATAGATTTATCTTTAGAAACAAACTATCTAAACTAAAGTACACAACAAGGGCGTCTATACTCTAATTGGTTCACAGTACATTTATATATATTCATTTGTAATAATATACATATTGTTATTTCTAATGTGTCTTCTGAGTATAAGCCCTGTATTATTATTAAGTAAAGGATTTAATGAAATCGTTAAAGACAGGACTGTGGCTCTAAGACGATAACATCACAGCCTCAGTTCTTCAGTGACATGAAACACGAGCTCCTGGTCTCTGATGATCACGATGTGTTTGTCTCTGGCCTCAGATTTAAGGAACCAGCCGTACAGGCGGGCGGACGGTGGGCGGCGCAGCGCCAAGTGGAAACCAGGACAACAGCTGCACGTGTCCTCAGACATCTCCCTGTGAGGACGAGTCCAACACCACATCTGAAACCTCATCTTCATCTTCATCACCTGCAGCTCAAAACACGTCACGCGAGCTGATGAAGACGACCACGAGGAAGAGTCCGAGTTTGATTAACGCAGTGAAATCACAGAGAAACTTTGACGGACACATGACTCATGAATCATTTTTATAGCTTTTTGAAAATAAAAATACTCTCCGCATGATTTTTTAATTGGGTTCATTTTAAATTAAATATGAATTATGGTCTGTTTCTGAAGTAGAGATGAGAAATTAAATTGGAGATTTGTAAGAGATTTAAATTATTTTTAATACTAAAGTGAAAGAATGATGAACTAATACTTTAACATTTCAACAAATAAAGGATTTTATACTGTTTTCTAGTGTGAGAAGAGTTCTGTTATTTATGATGAAGAGAGAGAGAAGCAGAAAACGACGACATTTTTATCAGTGTAATTTTATTTTAAACATTTACATTTGTTTGGGGTTTTTCAGTGTAGTTACATATCTCATATCTAGTTATTCTCTACAGTTATATGTAAAACAAAATACTTATAAAAAACTAAATGATGGATATTTCTTTACACAAAACATCTTCCATCATCATTCATTGATTTTCTTATTGAAATAACTTTTTTAATTTGCGATAGAGAGAAAACACAAGTGACTTTCCTCTAAAAAGTTTTAATAAAAAAACAGTTTCAACTAGTTTGTGTGTTGAAATTTAGACATTTATATTGTTTTTAACATTAAACTGTTTCCACCTCTTAACCACAAGCTCACAAGCTCCATTTGAAGGCAGCAAATTAATAAGAAAGTACGGTTCTGACAACAAGATGATGTCTGTTCCTATTAGTTCTGATTCATCAACAGTTGACGACGTGTTTGATTTTGTTCGGCTCTTGTTTTACTTTCGTCTTCAGAGTTTCCTCAGTGGAATCAGAAGCTTCTCTGCGTCCGTCCTCGTTGTTTTCAGCTCTTCACAGATTCGTCTGCTTCGTTTCGCTGCTTCTTCCACAAACTGAGTTAAATCTGCGTCTCTCTGAGGATCAGCCGCGGTTTCCTCCATCGCGGCCGCAGCAGCCAGAGTCTTTGCGGTTTGTCGTGTGACACGTTGAACGTCAGGACTGAACTGTATTTTCTCACTGATGGTTTTTATTGAGCTCAGCTCCACCTGCAGAGGTTTGATGGTTTCACAGAAGTCGAGTCCAGTTTTTTGGATCACGCTCACTTCCTGCCTCGTCACTTTCTTTTCTTTCTCGCCTCCAGCTACATAAACGGCAAATCTCGTCCCCAGCAACGCACCAAAACCGCCACCAACAGCGCCACCTGCTGCACCGACTGTCCTGCCAAAAGTACCGCCGATTGCACCACCTGTGGCAACACCGATGGCGACCCATAATGCATCGCTCACTGCACCATGAGATGAACTTGAAGTTGTGGCGCCGACAGCACCGCCGACGCTTCCAGAAAACACTCCCCCAGCTACACCCCCGACCACGCTGCCAGCGAAGCCGACAGTCGCACCGACTGCGCCGATTTCTCCACAAAGTCTCTGGCAAGTTGTCGCAGCAACTGCCCCCAAAGCCCCCCCGACTCCACCAGCGATGGCGCCAGAAACTGCACCGAGAGCGCCGCCGAACACGCCGCGAATCGTTCTATTTGCAGGAACGACCTCCCGTGCTTCACGCACTCGAGCGGCCGTCTGCGTGAAGCTCTCCGACGCTCTCTGAAGACGATCTTCATGTCGATCGTAGAGATTCACGAAAGACGTCAAACTTGCTTCGAGCTCGTCCACCAGGTCGTTAGAGGTCGTAGATCGACTGAAGTCCACAGAGGGACACGCAGACACATCGTCCATGTTTCCTCACAACGATCCTGAACCTGAGGCTTAAACTGATTTAAGATCCGTAAAAGATGAATGAACTAAATCCCTGATGAGGAGATGGAGGTTTTCTGTCAATGAAAAACAAAAGATTTAAAACTTGCCTGGGACATTTCCTCTGTAGAATAAATAAAACTATAAACAATAAATCCAACTCCTGATAAGAAGTTTACAGTCAACTGTCACTTTAACATTAAAGCTCTATCATGAGTGTTTAACCCAAAGCAGCAGATTTACAGCGGCTGGGTGTTACTGGTTACGTTTTGAGCTTCTACAGTTTTTCCAGTTTGGTTTCTTCGTTGATGACTCAGCAGCTGAAACATGATCCTGCTGCTGTTGTGCCTGAACAAGTTTCCACAGATTGTGCATAACTTCAAAATCTCTGTCTGACAACAAGCTGCAAGTCAAAGTCGACTTTCAGTCCCGTCAATGTTCAGGACATAGACGGGACTGATCCCCTCATAAGTGCACAACATAGCATTTCTTATAAAGTAGAAAACTGTTGTTTAAAACATGCCAAAAAAATATTTTGGGAAGTGAACGAGGAGTTTCAACTTGTTGCAGCAGATTTTTGTCAGTGCAGCGTCTTATCGTACTCACCGTCTGTTTTCACCGGTTTGAATGAAGCCTGCGATCTCTAGAGTTCTGTAGACGTCGTTCACACCGGGTCGTTCACACAGTGCCGTTCAGAGGAGGAGCAGCAGGAAGTGGAGGAGTGAGAGCAGCAGGGCAGGACCGCCTCACTTCCTGCCGCCTCCAGGGGGAAAACACGACCCGGAGTTAAAAGGTTCAACAAATAACAAATCAAATGCAGAAGAAGAATCAGACTTAAATAAAAAGGATGAAACTTAAAGGTGCTGTATGTTCATTTAAACCTCTGGTGAACATGGTTTCTTGTCCCTGTGTTTACGAGACAAGAGGTTAAATAACGAGGAGGAGGAAGTTAATGACTTGTACTGCAGTCAGCCACCAGGGGGCGATTGAGCTGTTTTGGGAGCTGTCATGTCGGCCATCAGATCAGCCGTGGCCGACTGAACAGAACTTTGTGAGCAATAGAATTAAGTCTTGAATTTAATTGAAACTAAACAGCTGTTAATGCTAACGTTAGCTATGTAGCGATAGCAACAACATACGTTTGGCCACTTTAAGAGAAGTTGAAGAAAATGCTTTAAGAATCGATATCAGCCCGAGGGCGCCTCCTGGCTGCAGAGCAGAGCGTGAAGGTCACTGTGGAGTCTGGAGTAAATAAGTCTCACACTGATGAACTGCTTCAGTCAGGAATCACCTCCAGCCTCCATCTTTGTCCCCGGAGGTCAACACAGCAGCACTTTAACTCTCATTAATGTCCGTTTCACAGTCTCAGTTTATTACAGAGCTGCAGCTGTCGGCTTGTTCCTCAGACTCCAGCTGAAACGTGTGAAAACTATTTCAACAATCTGCAGATAATCGTCTTTAAACTCCAGTTTTAAAGAAGGAAATTGTGGATTTAAGATTCTTATCTTCTTAGATCACTGAATGGTGATAATTAACATCTGCATTGTTTGTAAAAACCCTCTCTGCATATTAAACAGAATTACTGGATAGATAAATTAAATCTGTGCACAAAATGCAGAACATACAGAATGTCTCTTTAATTAACAACTGAAAACTTCATTTAGAAGTTTTCAGTTGTTAATTGTACAAACAATATTGTTACAGTGGATTTTCTTTCCAAGGTAAACGGGATCTTAAAGCGTTTGGTCGAGCTTCAGATTGAAAAGATGATAAATAACAAAATACCAACAAAATATCTACTATTGTCAGTTTCTATAAGTTTCTATACAAATGTCATATTTTAACCAAATTTCCAAATAATCTACACTTTCTTTTAACAGTCGTAGTTGTGGACGAAACTTGTTTTGTTCTTTCTTCCTGATTTGCTCGTCACCTTCTCTCTGGAATCAAATCACTTCTATTCCAACGAATGATCCCTGAAGTCGTCAAATCTAATTGAGCAGATATTTGTAATCAAAGTTAATTATAGTCGCTCCCTTGTTCATCGTGTATTTGTTTGACACTCGTTCATTTGTCCGATGGGATCAGTTTGAGAGTCGACATGATTTGAGTATTTGAGGATGTATTAAATGATGGTACATTCATAATTTATTAAGGACTATTATAAAGCTGCTTTCTGAAATATAAAATTAAACCTCGTCCTTTCATCCCGGCTGTTTTCATGCGAGGACGTTTCAGACCGGGGCGGGAACCTTTCTCATCAAGGCCCATTTCAATCTTTATTGCTTCCTTCCAGAACTCACTAAATTATTGAGCACACATCAGTCTATGAGTCAGTCTGACACATCCAGGGAATTACAATGACTTATTCTGAAGGAGTTTAAAGGTCAACATGCAGAAAACTCTTGGTATGTCTGACCCTGGTGGCTGGTAAATGAACTGCACCCTGTGGATTCTATTCTGGACAGACGAGACATAGACGAGGCATTGACTTCATTTATATGATACGTTGGTGTTAGCGAGCTAGCCAATTTTCTAGATTGCCGTTAGTCGACATGCATCAATGTGAGCAAAGCTTCTTGCGAGATGGTAATGCTAACAAGTAAGCTGTGTCCTAACTCAGGGGTCGCATCCTTCGTAGGCGATAGCGCAAAACCCACAAATGTCCTGGGAAACAGCGAGGAGAAAACATCAGGAGAATTTGTTTTTAAATGTAAGTACTCAACGGTACACGTTAGAAAAACTCTAGCTAACATTAGCTAGTGTTTCCATACTCATTCTATGCTAGCAAATGTTTTTATTTCTAAGCAGTTAACGTCTCATTATTAACTTTCCCAGGAAATGTTTCCTGATTCTTTCTCGTATAGAATCGAAGACAGAGAAAGTGGAGTCAGATCTCATTTCTTAAATCTGTTACACAAGGAGCAGAAGAAGTTTTCATGGTTGAGCAGTTAACGTCTCATTATTAACTTTCCAGGAATCATCATTCTGTCCCCAGAGGACAACCCCTGGTGTCTTTGACGATCCCCTGATGTTAGTGGACAGATGAGACACTTCACCACCATCATGTATAAGAGGAATCACCTTTATTGTCACAAAACCACAACAGGAACGTACAAAAGCAGCAACCGTTTGGTTTTGGTTGATTTTTCTCACACGAAGCAGCAACTTTTACTTTCCATACACAAAGTTGCGTGATGTTTTGCACTTGTTAAGTTGGTCTTTAGTTATATTACGGACTTTTGTAGTAGATTATCATTCTTCTTCACGATTCACAAACAAACACTTACCCCACACAGCAAGCATCACTCTCGGTATTTAGTCGATATACAATATCATTCAAATATCTTTCTCAGTAGTTAGAATATTCTTTTTTTCTCTTCTTCGTTATTCTGACGGTAAAAGGACCTTTACAGGCCCATTTTCAACATAATACAAAAATCTAGGTTACTGTACAATTTTTGTTTACTCTATCATACGCTCACAGTTATACACAGAATTATTGACAAGATAATGAGACCTCTGTTGACCCAGCGTGCAGATTTCCAGGAATGTATACAGTATGCATGCCAGGTTGGATTTCTTTTTTCCAACGTTTTAAAAAAATCTCACATAAAATCAGTTCTGTAATATAATATTTGGGTTTATATACATGATTTTAAACATCCACAAATGATTCAAACGACCACACATTCATCAAGGAACCATCGATATAGTTTAAACTGTATAGTCGGGGTAGTGCACGTTCACTAGTGGTTATAATAGAGGGAAACAGCAACGAAATGGGATCCTACCAGTGAGGTGATGGTTTTAGAGGAAGGAGGTTATGTGCTTTTTAGAAATGTGACGGTAACGTCCCACTGCCGACTGGTCTCTGTGATCTCTACAACACGACGTGGTCACGGTTCGCAGAAAAAAATAAATCTTTAACGCAGAAAAATAATAATTTACAGAATAAATGTGTTACATGTGTATGAATCCTCTTCAAGTATAAAAATACAAAAAAAGCTTGATTATATAAAACATAGATGACACTTTTCTTTTTTACATTTTGATAAATCAATCTCTTCAAAAGAAAAAAAAACTAAATGGTCATTTAATATACATACAATATATCTGTGACGTGATTCAGGTTATACTTTTGCTGCGCTTTTCTATTTTTGTGCTAGTTTTTAATGCTATTTCTGAGACTACGAATACATTCCTTAAATGTATTAAGTGTGTACTGTGTGTAATTTCAGCTCTGCCGGGGGAATAAACACACACACACACACACACACACACACACACACACACACACACACACACACACACACACACACACACACACACACACACACACACACACACACACACACACACACACACACACACACACACACCGTCAGATTTCCCTCCGGCACGAATGTCAAACAGCACAGAGCCTGTGTGAGGAATTATTTCTCTTGTCGTTTTGAATTTGTTCCATGTCACAGTTTTAATATTTCACCGCCAAAACCTCTCAACCGTGTATTTCTGTATTTCCAACACGGCACATCCAGGGTGTCACTGGAACCTTTAGTACAAAACACTTTGGAAGAGTTTAAATCTGAATATCTACATGTTGCTGAGTAAAATATGAGCTGTGTCCCAGTTTCATATACTCATATATGTGGAAATGTGGTTTTCCTGATAAAGCTTAATACTGTGTGGACTTTTCCATTTTGTGCAAAAAGAGAATATAGATATTAGCTATTTATTTTTCCCAATAATCACATTTTTGGTTTCTAAGATCTTCAAAGTGTCTCAGAAATATTCACAATTTGCTGACCGTTATGATTAAGTTGTGCAGTGTTCTGGCCTCTGATGCGTCCTCAGATTTACGGATCTGTTTCTCAAACAGTCGTCCTTGGAAAATATTTCATCATCTCATTAGTACATGAAGCAAACTAACACAATATAACACAACTCAAGATGCATTCTGGGAAATGTAGGATCCAGTGTTCATTCTAAAGTGTGAGTGAATAATAACCAGGTCGCTACAGGTTTGACCTTTTTTGACAATATAAAAATAGAAATAAAATATTTATCAATTGAAAAATGTACGTATTTTTTAGCATCATTAATTCTTTCCTGTTTCCAGTCGGGGACACACAACAGAAACTAAACTGAATCAGTGCATCGTGTGGAACTGGGACACAGATATCATGTGGATTTGTTAAATATGAAAATCTGAACAATGACTTTATAGGAGGTTAAATGTGTTAAATGAATCAGATCTAAAGTGTGACGAGGAAAACATCATTTCAACCAGAACTATTGATGTGTGGTGACTTCAGGTTTTTCGCTGCTCTGATAATCTGACGATCTCTAACACACAGAGTCAGATTAATTCTTTTGAATGACAAAGCCTCACGCCTCCAAGGTCTGAACTAGACGTCCAAGTGATCCGAGGACTCACTCCTCACGTAAAAAGTCCAGCTGAGACCTGAGAGGCAGACAGAGGATGAGCGAGGCAAAGCTGGAGAGCGAGAGCGAGAGAGCAGAGAGAGAGAGAGAGAGAGAGAGAGAGAGACAGAGAGAGAGAGAGAGAGAGAGAAAGACCGGCGCCAAAATGATGTGAGAAAAAAGCAGCGAAGGGAAACTGATGACGGGCAGCGTTTCTGCAGCTGAAGCTCAGCACTGCAAGCAAGAGAGCGAAGATTGAAAAAAAAAAAATCAAAAATCAAGAGAAATATTGGATGGAAACGAGAAGCAGTGACAGGGAGGGGGAAAGAAAAAAAGACAAAAATCAAAATTTACAAAACAGACAAATGTATTTCAAGTTTCTGTTAAATCTTTCATCTGAAACGCTACAAGGTTTTTTCTGTGTCTTATGAGTCAGTGAAGCTGGAGACCGAGCTTCGATCCCCTGATCGGCCACCGGGGACGTCGGGGGTTTGGTGCAATGGCGTGACGGACCTCGTGTCTGCGAGGAGACGAGAGCGTTCGTCTGTTACTGCAGAGACGACGCTGGGAGACAGAAAATCTGTCGTTACTCAGCTCCTCTTCCTCTCTGAGTGATGCAAGGAGGAGTGTGAGGATGGAGAGGAAGGGTAGTGTGAAGTGAGGGAGGAGGAAACAGAGAGAGGAAGGATAGTGTGAAGTGAGGGAGGAGGAAACAGAGAGAGGAAGGGTACTGTGAAGTGAGGGAGGAGGAAACAGAGAGAGGAAGGGTACTGTGAAGAGAGGGAGGAGGAAACAGAGAGAGGAAGGGTACTGTGAAGTGAGGAGAAAACAGAGAGAGGAAGGATACTGTAAAGTGAGGGAGGAGGAAACAGAGAGAGGAAGGATACTGTAAAGAGAGGAGGAGGAAACAGAGAGAGGAAGGATAGTGTGAAGTGAGGGAGGAGGAAACAGAGAGAGGAAGGGTACTGTGAAGTGAGGGAGGAGGAAACAGAGAGAGGAAGGATACTGTAAAGAGGAGGAGGAAACAGAGAGAGGAAGGATAGTGTGAAGAGAGGGAGGAGGAAACAGAGAGAGGAAGGATAGTGTGAAGAGAGGGAGGAGGAAACAGAGAGAGGAAGGATACTGTGAAGTGAGGGAGGAGGAAACAGAGAGAGGAAGGATACTGTAAAGTGAGGGAGGAGGAAACAGAGAGAGGAAGGATACTGTAAAGTGAGGGAGGAGGAAACAGAGAGAGGAAGGATACTGTGAAGTGAGGGAGGAGGAAACAGAGAGAGGAAGGGTACTGTGAAGTGAGGGAGGAGGAAACAGAGAAAGGAAGGACACTGTAAAGAGAGGGAGGAGGAAACAGAGAGAGGAAGGATACTGTAAAGAGAGGGAGGAGGAAGCAGAGAGAAGAAGGATACTGTAAAGAGAGGGAGGAGGAATCAGAGAGAGGAAGGATACTGTAAAGAGAGGGAGGAGGAAACAGAGAGAGGAAGGATACTGTAAAGAGAGGGAGGAGGAAACAGAGAGAGGAAGGATACTGTAAAGAGAGGGAGGAGGAAACAGAGAGAGGAAGGATACTGTGAAGTGAGGGAGGAGGAAACAGAGAGAGGAAGGATACTGTGAAGTGAGGGAGGAGGAAACAGAGAGAGGAAGGATACTGTAAAGAGAGGGAGGAGGAAACAGAGAGAGGAAGGATACTGTGAAGAGAGGGAGGAGGAAACAGAGAGAGGAAGGATACTGTGAAGTGAGGGAGGAGGAAACAGAGAGAGGAAGGGTACTGTGAAGTGAGCAAGAGTAAGAGATGGAAAAGAGGGATGAAGAGAGGAAACAAGAGGAAGAAGAAACGAGGAAAGGAAAAATGTGGAGATAGAAAAGGAAAGAGTAGAAGAGAAAGACGAAAAGAGGAGACAAGGAGGTGAGAGGAGAAGGAAGGGAGGAGGAGGAGGAGGAGGAGGAGGAGTGTTTTTCTTCCTCTTTATTATCTGAGGCTCCCGAGCTTCTGACCTGATCTTTCTCTAAACTCTCAGCGAGTCATCGTCTCCTTCAGGCTTCAAACAAACAAACCAGGTGGAGACACAACAACAGCCTGAACGTCCCCGGAGCCGTGGATCTAATCTAGAAACTGAGTTTGAGATGAAACACGTCTTTTTGTTTATTCTCGTTTCATCTGCTGGCGTCTGGATTTCTCTATTTGCTCAACTACACACACACAACATGTCGTACTGTGCAGAAGTTTAAACTCCGTGTGCAGCAATAATAGTTTGGTTTTATCTCTTATTTTAAAAACGTCTAAATCTTTACTTCCTAAAAAGTTGTTTTCGTATCGAATAATGACATCATCACTCCTGAATATGCGAGAGTGGAAATTATGTCTCAATAAAAATTAAAAAAAGAACTTTATTAGACTGTTTGCTTTCAGGCTGTTAAAGTGATGAATTATTAAAAAGGCAATAAAAAGGAAATGAGCTGCAAAGAGGAGCGAGAGGATCCTCGGACCAGAACAGGACACATCGGGCTGTGAATACTAATCCTCCTCGTCTCCGCGGAGGGAAGGACGCCGCTCGGCCAGATGGCGAGGGGACGTCCGCCATGTTAGCAGCAAGCTAACTGCTGTAGCGGCTCAGATGAGCACAAGGACACGGTCGCCTCTGATAAGTTTCTGAAGATGTTTGTGTCTGTGAGGATGAAAAATGAACTAAATTAACTCGTGGATGAATTAGAGTAAAATCCTGACATCGCTCTGAACTCAGAAACAGACGATGTGAGCAGTCGAGGTGGCGAGTTATCAATTTTCCGAGGATTTTCCGAAAAGCTCTTTTTCTGGCGGCGGCTGGCGAAGCCTCTCAGCGGGTCAGGAGCAGCTTGAAGCGTCTGCAGGGGCAGATAAGACGAGAGGAGCTTCACGTCACGTCAGGTCTGACTCACCTCCAGCTGCTTTAAGACGGAGCTCCACTAACGTCCGAGTCAGGAGCTCCGCATGTTTTCTGGATCTTTTCCCAAGTAAAATGTCTGGAAAGCGTCACAGTGAGCGAGGAGACGTGAGGTTTCTAACACGGGACGGACGTGAAACTGGAAGAAAAGAAATATCTCGCCTCCCGCTCTTCTGCACCAAACGGGTAAATTAAAGGTAGAGTTAGCGAGCGAGTCACGGAAGAGTTGTCTTCTCGCAGTTGTCAGTTGTGTTGACATAACATCATATTTTCAATGCTACAAACTTTGAGCTACTTAATTTCACAGTTTGTTAAACGTTCAAATCCTTTGTCACCACGGTCAAGGACGTTTGTTTGTCGTTTAGCTGGATTACGCAAAAACTACACAACAGATTTCCACAGAAACTTTGTGGAAGGTTGCAGTTTGTGTCAGGGAAAACAAAATCAAACTTTGGTGTGGATCCAGGAAGCTCTGTTCACTGTCCTTAACGTAGCATTTTCCAACGTTTTCCTTGATTTCTCATAAAAATTCATGGATCGTTTAAAAAATGTAGTGTTTGTAATTCGGTGAAGTGAATTTAAATGTGGTTTCAGCTCAGTCCTTCTAGTTTCCATGTACATTTTATGTTTCCTTCGCTCTCGCTGCCTCAGTCGTCTCTTTCACTGCTCCTCTCTTTCATTCCTCCGGTTCTTTTATTTCCTTCACAAACTGAACTTTAAAAAGCTCGTCAACAAAAGCGGCTTCTCTCGGGAAACCTTCCACCTTGTGCTTCGCTCTCCTCCTCTTGCATAATGAGTTCGAGCTGTTAAAAGGCAGCTCTGAGTAAACTAGCGTAACGACTGGACCTTGCGGGCTGCTCGCTTCCAGCCACGCCAACGTGCCGCAGCGCTGTCGGCTCACCTTGAGATTTAAAGGATAGGTTACACAAAAAGAGAGCAGCATGTGGTAATTATCGGAAGAACAGAGAGAGAGAGAGAGAGAGAGAGGATGAGGGGGGGGGGGATCAGAGAGAAAACATGACGGGATCGTGGTGAAACACTGAATCCTCACTTTGACCTTGAGATATAAATCTTTCCGTGGCATCGTTGGAGATAATGTCGCAGTAAATGGAGGCGGAGGACGTCTCTGAATGGATCTGACTGTGAGAGTGAAGCTCGTCTCATCGGTCACAAGCACCAACAAAATCCTTCCTCTGGAAATCAAGACAACGACAAACTCACACCACAAAAAACTTGATCTCTGAGCAAGCGAGGTGAGATCCAGGAACTCAAAGGTCAGAACGCACATCAAGAACTGGTAAAAATCAAGGTTTCTGCAGATCGCTCCGCCCGCCGGTGTTTGTGTAACCTCAAATCGTCTTCGTACAGTTTCTCTCGTGTCGCAGGAGTCGCAGGAGGAAAACGTTCAGCAGGCGTCAGAGGGTTTAGAAGTGGAATACCTGCTGCTGGCCCTGGACTTTGGGGAAATCCTCTTTCTGCTTGCGGGTCTTGGGCCGTTCCAGGCTGCCCTGCTGGAGGTGCTTGAGTCTGGCTGCCACGGTGAAGCCCTTCGTCGGCCCCGGGGAGTTGCTGCTGTTCTGTGGGAGCCAGGAGACCAGAGGTGTTAGCAAAAGACTCATTTGAATTAAGTGAGAGTATATATAATAACAATATGTAAACAATAAGTATCACAACATGAACAAACCACTAAAACAGCCAGAGATCACTGGAGTCCACAAACATTTGGCCACGTGAGGTAACTGTGCTGGTGGAACTTATTAACTTGTGTAACAAGCTGGTGACGGATTTGTACAGAGCAAAGTACAAAACTATATTAATAACCACAAACATCCACCAAACTTAGAACAATCCTCATCTTCTTCTCCGTCTGAATTATCAGGATTAAAAAAAAAAGGTGAATAAATTCCTCATTAACGTGTTTTTATTCAAAATGTTCATCTATATGGAAACAGCTGACTATTCTTTCAATCATCAAGTGATTGTTGTATTTAAAACACTGTGAATTCCCTCGTTGTTGAAATGTGCCGCACAAATAAACTTCCCTGAAACAACGTGCACAGTGAAAATAAAACCATCTGCTGTGGGAAATATCTCAAAGACCCTGTAGATAAATGTTAATCACTGACCCTTAAGTCAATAAAAGCAGGATCTGGATTTAAAACTCCTGCAGGAGGAGAAAAGATTATTTAAGGGAAACGTTCCTGTCTCCCCTTCCCCCCCCCGCCCTGTCACTGGATTCTAACAGTGACCTGCTCAGCACCTCCGTGAATAATCCAACTATCACGAGTCGTCTCCACTCGGCTAAACGTGTCACCAGAGCTGTCGGGAGGTGCACGAGCCAGAAACTAAACACGGGCTTCAGCCGCGCTGACTCACTGCACATCACGTCAGCGGGTCGGGGGTTTGAGCGTTTCACACAGCGACGGTGGAGGATTTCATCTCAGAGAGAAGCTTCACAAACAAAGAGCATCGAATATTCAGAGAGGAAGCAGAGAGGTGGAAGAGGAAGTGTTAGAAAGGTCGGAAAGAGAAGTTCAGTCCAACATCTGTACAGCTGCAAACACAATCTAATATGATGTAATGACTTTATCTCTTCTGTCAAGTTATTTAAACACATTCACATAAATATTATTTATCATTTGAAGGTATTTAAAAGGTTGTCTGTTATTGTGAGGGTTGTGTCTTGTAAGGCCAAATATTTAAAGCAACAGTTTGTAATTTTAACTGAGCAATAGCGCCCCCTGCAGCCACATGTGGTGAAGCATTATTTGGTAATTTATGCTAGGAAGACAGATACGTCCGTTTCAGACGACGTAACCGTCCACATACGTCCACCTGTCCTCTACGTTACCATGGTTGTTAAGCAATTCTTCCCCTAGAGGGCAGCACAGAGTCGAGATGTATTCCGTATCTTACGCTTGTCTCACTTGAACTACCTGCGATAGTGGAGAGGTTGACACGTTTTGTGTTTAGTCGTTAAAAGGTTCGAGTGAAGCAGGAGGAGTAAAAGCAGATGAAGGAGTAGAAGCAGAAGAACAGTCCACAGGAGCGGCTGGAGGTTTTACGTTTACCTTTCTGGACCTGGAGGTCGGGGGAGGAGCGGCGGCGATGCTGCGCCGTTTACTACAATCTTTTACAGGCGTTCTCTCAAATATCTGTGATCCGTGGTGGTCGTATGAAAGATCGTGGCAGAGACATGTGAACACACGGACACGACACATGACAACAAAACTGAAATCAGCTGCAAACACCTGGTTTATCCAGAACTCACCTCCAGCTCCGCTATGATCCTCTCTTCGTCGTCCTCGTCCTGAATCCCAGACGCTGCGATCACAGGCGGCGTGGACGCGGGGCGGGGGGTGTCCGACGGGGTCCGCCTCAGCTTCACCAGAGTTTTGGGGATGTCGCCATCGTCCTCCATCTTTAAAAAGTCAAAATAAAATCATTCTAAAAGCAGTTTAAATATAGCAAATACTAAAAAAATATAGAATGGAAAAGGAGCAGAAGGATGAAGGAGCTCGGAGACTCTTCAGAGACACAAGAACATTTCACAGCTCTCACACTGAACCTGTGTGTGAATGAACTGAGAAAGAAGAATCTACTTGACACTGCTCAATGAAAGTGGGTCGAGGTCTCAGAGGAGGGTTTGCAGCACCTTATTAAAGTGGAGAATTCAGGCTGCTCAAGATTCACGGGTGAGTTTCACTGTCGACTTTAAAGCAGCAGGAGCAGCTTGTTCTTACCTGGAAATCAAACCTGAAGCCGCGGCAGCCGACGCGAGTCTCACACCACTGAACATCAGGTTTCTCAATAAGTGGGTCAGACTCCGACTCGTCTCGTTAAATCGTGTTTCTGAATCCCAGCGGGGGATAAACTCCACATGTGTCAGAACTTCTGTCTGTGTCAGATTTGAAATCTTAGCTTTTGACTTCGAAGCTTTGGTCTCAGAAAATTAAGAAAACATGATAAATAATAATATAAGTTTGATGCAAAACGTCGTTTCATGAAAGGACGTTAACATGAAACACGTAGAGAAAATCCATCACATACAGAAAAGAGCAGATTGACTGAGCTCTTCTTTCATCTGTCGTTAACACAGATCTGTTATGAAGTAACTGATATTAAAGATTAAAAGTGATCTTTATGGACACGTTCCTATGAAATGATCCCAGTGTTGGCTTCAGATCTGATCTCACCCTCAGGTTCTTGGCGGTGACGATGACCTCCCCGGTGCGGTTGGTGGTGAGGCCGTGTGCCGAGGGGAAGCTCCGTCGGGGCGGAGGCGGCGGCGGAGACTTGGAGGGTTTCTCTGCTCGGTACCGAGCCACGTTGAGGTCGACTGTCGACAGGAGACAAAACTTCAGACACTAACTTCAACTGGTGCGTAAAAAACTCTAAAGCACAAACTTCTTCTCACCACAACTTTATAGGAAGTTAAAAGTAGAAACTACAGTTAAACACAAACTTTATTATACATAAAAATAAATAAAATAAAAGACAAATACATCCAAATATATAGAACTTGAATCAAGGTTCTTAAACAGAATCTTCTGCCCTGACTCACCGGACCCTCGATGAGAACCGCCCCCCTCCATACTGTTCAGCTTCTGGGCCGCCATCTGCACTTTGCCAGGCTGCTGGTCGCCGCCGGGTGTCGTGGTGGAGGTGGCCGTGGCGCCGGTGGAAGCGGCTGCAGCTGAAGTAGCCGTGGTGGATGTAATTGGGATGGTGATCTGGGGCTTGGGGGGCACCGCCGGCTTGTTGATGTGCTTGGCAGCGAAGTCCAGGTCGGGGATGGCCTTCATCAGCTCGGCCTGCGTCTCCTCCAGCAGGCGATTGATGTCCTGGGCGCTGAACTGGGTCAAGCTGGCACGTTTCTCCTCCCAGTCCCGCTCGGCCGCCTGAAACACGCACAGACAATGAGATCGTCCTCACAGGAAGCGTAATCACCTGATGTCATTTAACACGTCGAGGTATAATCACCATCTGGCTCAGACACACATCTTTAACGTGCTGAATAATGATTATACACAACAGCAGCTGATTACCAGTCGGACTTCAGCTGACACGGACTTGTCGGGAGGACGCCGACACGGCAGCTCATCGAGGACTCGGTTTCTGAAGCTCATGGCGGGCTGGACGTCCTGCTCCAGGCCCGAGGCGTCTGGGTCGGACGCTGGCATCCAGTTGGCCAGGCCAGCGCTGCTGCTGAGGTCGCTGAGGCTGAGCGGGGGGCTGTTCAGGATGTCCAGGTCCGAGCTGCGGCTCAGGTCCTCCGATCGCTTGGTTTGGCCGGAGAGGTCGTCGGCGCTCTTCCACACGCCCTCGGTGACATGTCTGAACATATAGGAGGGATACAAAACACTACAATACACACAGGACACCATGAAGGTCCTACACCGGGTCAGAGCAACAACCTGGAAACTAGGAGAAACAGAACATACACAGGATGTGTCACATTGTCTAGTTCAGTTTAGAAGTCGAGCTCATTATCCATTACTGATTTAGACTTCGATCGGTCACATGACTCATCGATCGGTCACAGGTATAAACTCTGTCGTTGTGAGATTGAGGAGCAGCTGCTTTCTTTGTCAGATGAAGAATCAAAGAAACAGAAACTCACATATTTGTATCAGCGGCAGAAAAAAAAATTTACATTTGAAAAGAGGGTTTTACAGAAGTGACTCAACAACACACACACACACAGACACACACACACACACAGTAAATCTGCCTCTGATGTTCCAGACGGAAACTTTTCCTTCAGCCTTGACAGGTAATTTGCTCAGCGTCTGATGCTTTGCTCACTTTTCATCAGTCGAATAAAACCAGAAGGAGAAAAGATGAAATTCCTGCTTTTTAATCTCTAAAACGTTGATCTGGAAACGTTTCCCTGAGAATCCTTTGTAGAATCAGTTTGCAGCGACGATCGGGAGTAAAACCGGGATTTCAACTTCACCCAGAACCTTTTTAAACATTTAAGATGAAAGACGAGATTAAACGACAGAACCGTCTTTAGTTCTAGTCCCAACAGAGACGTTAGGAGACTGAGAGACGTCGAACACGAGCTCCGACCAACTGAGACGTTACATAACGTTTATATTTGGAATATTATTACCTTCTTACTTAAATTGTCTTTTTACATATTAACAGTTTTACATATATTGTTAGTTTGTCTCAAGTCAGTTCACATGAAAAATTGAATATCAAATGTCTCGATTTCATGGATGGATATTTAATTTCTCTTTTTATCTTTGACACAAACGCCTTCTCTTGTTCGGACTCAAACTCAGTTCTGAGGTTTGGATGAATTAGTGAATTTTAGACGATACAGTCGAACAGTTTATACTTTTATGTAAAAGTCACAACAAAAAGTTGACAGGAGGAGAAAAAGCTGTGAAACCTGGTCGGAGTGGAGTCGGGCTCGTACCTGCGCAGCGAGCTGAGCGCATCCGTCATGGTGTTGCAGCGCTTCAGCAGCGCGTCCAGACGGTGGGGCTCCTCCTTCAGGAACTTCACGGCCTCCACCTCCACCCTCAGCACCACCCGCATCTTACTCTGCAGGCTGGGGAACTGGTCTGTGATGGGGGAAGGATGAGCAGAGAGGATGTGATGAGGTGTGAACGGATGGAGGCAGCGGGCGAGAGGACCACAGGAACCACAGGTCACGCCGGACGTGAGGCATCAAACACAAAGTGGGTTTTGCTGCGTGGACGAATGTTTGAACTTCACCCGCAGAACAAACCAGCGTCTGGTCGACTCGAAGCAGCGTCCACACGTTAATGTACCAGGCTCCTCGGAGACTTAACATTAATATTCCAGGTAGCGAGCGAAGAACACGGGTCAGAGGAGCCGGATCCAGGACTTCATGAATATCAATTAAATAAGACTCATAAATATTCATCTGTGACGCGGAGCAACAGAAATTTGACAAACACGTATTTCAGCAAAACAAGTGGTTGAACTTCGACCTGAGAATAAAACCGCTGCTCCGCACGCGAGGAGATTTAACGATTACTGATGTTTTTCTTGTTTTTTGTAAAGTTAGTGAGAATTCTCAGTATTTACATCATGAGAATTAAACTCCAACATGCAGGGAAACGATCAATAGGTCCAGAAATGTGTAATAAATACATCAAACTATCATTATATTAAAACAACACACACACACACACACACACACACACACACACACACACACACACACACACACACACACACACACACACACACACACACACACACACACACACAGGAGGTGAGAAGAACCCACTCACTCTTCAGCTCACTGAGCGTCTCTCCCAGAATCCTCAGCTCTTTGCTCTTCTGCTCCACGTCCTGCTCCGTCACCAGGCCGTGGTTGATGGACGAGTTCCTCTGCAGCTCCTCCACAGATTTCTCCAGGTCACTGTGGACGAGCAGGTCACAGACTCAACTTCTCTCACAAGAAAAAAAGATCTTTTAGAAAAATTCAGTTTTACGACGCAAACATTTCTAAGATCTAAAAAGAAAAGTAAATGTCACTTAGGAGGAAAAGAAACAGAGACTTTGATTTGAATCTTAAGGATCCTGAGAACCCTTCACAACTATTTGAAGATATCATATTCAAGAAAACCATAGATACTTTGGGGGGGCTGGGGAACCATGACCTTTGACCTTTGGCTACACAAATCATGTCACACTTGAGTCTAAGTTAATGTTTTTTGCCAAATGTGAAAGGATTCCCTCAAGGTGCTCTGGAGATATTGTCTTCACGACAGAGGGACAGAGGGACAGAAAACCATGATGCCTCTGTCCACTGGGTCTCGTCTGTGCGGAGGAATAATAAGAAACTACGAAGCTTCAGTCTGACTCACAGGGGAGAGACAGAATCACAGCTCAGCAGATTCAGACTGAAGCTACCGACTCTGTAGTGAAAGTGAATGTTGGGAAGTTAAAACCACGACACATCCTCATTGATGCAGAATAGATGTTCGATACCCAGCCCTCGTCTCTGCGTGCGGTCCTGCCGCCCCCCGGGTTTTCCTCGACACCAGGTCGACAAGACAAACTAACTCGACGCTCAGATCAATGGCTGCCTGGACTCACTGCAGCTGCTGGATGAGCAGCTCCTCCTGGTTCAGGTACTTGAGTCTCTCCTCCTCCACCAGGAGGCGCTGTCTCTGGAGCGGGTCCTCCTGAGTGCGCATGGCGTCCAGCATCATGAGGCTCAGCTCCGACTCCGTCTGCCTCAGCAGCGTCAGGACCGAGTCCTGGTTCTCCAGCTGCGACACAGAGTCACACGGCTCATTTGAATCTGTGATGATCTGTCAACACGTCTTAAAGATCCGTCTCCTCCACTCACCTGCATGTCGCGCAGCTGCGACAGCTGTTTGCGCAGCGCGTTGGTGTTCTGCTGCAGGCCCTGCAGGTGGAGCTGCATCTGGAGACGAGACACCGTCACAGGCTGGTTGGCGCCCGACGACGGAGGAGGCATCAGGGCCAGAGGAGCAGAAGGAGTCAGAGCTGCAGGAGAGGAGGCGTTTAGGGAACCAGCTCTTTGTTGAGTTAGAGAACCGACAGAAGTTGTCCTGAAACACTTGAATGCTTTGACTCTCGTGACCTCAAACTTCCATCCAGGTGAAAAATCAATCCAGCTTCCCGGTTTCAGGACAAGTTCCATCAGCAGGTCAGAGGAGCAGATTACACTCCTAACGTAACGATGACAAACAGCACGAGGACGCTTCAGGGACAAACAGGGCGAGGACGCTTCAGGGACAAACAGGACGAGTGGTGAAAAACAACTGAATCCTCCAGACTGTCCCCGGAAGCACGAGTGTCTCATCCTTCGGAATGAAGACGATGCTCTGACAGTAATTAGGAGTCACACACACACACGCATCATGCAGAACGACAGAGGGAAACAGTAACTGGAACACAATCCATTACAGAGCAGTGGTTTTTTTTTAGGAGAGTTGCATTTAAAGGCCACTTTCACGAACTGAAATTAAAAACAAATCTCCCGAAAATTACGCTTTGAACACTTCAGCTGACAAGGAGCTGCAGCGAGAGCCTCTGAACACCGAGAGGTTTCTAAACATGACGAACAGATTCAGACGAGTCGACTTTCTGCAGCTTCACCAGCTCCGAAGACTCATCCCATGAATAAATGGAGAAAATTTGATTTATCCATAGTAATAAAATATGGTGTTTGAAGACCTCATTACTTCAATTAAGAAAAGAGAATAAGTCTGTCGAGGTATTGAGGGAGAACACACCTACTTGATTTGGAAATATGTTTTCCTCCCAAGATCTAAGTTAACGTAAGTTATCATACGTGACAATATGAGGTTTTCCTCCGTTGTTCATTCAATTTCATTTTCCAGTGGAAACTAACGCCCACAGACACAGAACTCCTCCTGAGAAAAGTGAAATTCAAGGCTTATCTACGATTTGACACGAGGTTCCGTTTTTTGCTCATGTTTATGCACAAATCAGATAACAGGAGAAAATTAATTTAAATCTTCTCCTCTTGGACACGTCACGCTGGGAAACAGACGCCACGGCTTCACAATCAAAAGAAATCAACTCATTCTGCTCGGATTCGGTTTTGAAAACAAACAGTTTTATTTGCATCTGAGCAAATATTCAAAAATCGTCACTGAACCTTTGAAATCACTCAGAAAAACGAGGGAAATGTCAATGAAACAAGATTTTTCTGTGTTTGATTTAATGCAACTCAAAAGACACACACACACACACACACACACACACACACACACACACACCTGGGGGCGAACAGGTTGTGAACACAGGGGGAACACAGACAGTAGCTACCTTTCTTTTTTTTAGTTCGTCCAGCTAAAACAAGAAGCATGAGCAGCAGTTACACAGCAGCAAGAAGCCGACACACACACACACACACACACACACACACACACACACACACACACACACACACACACACACACACACACACACACACACACACACACACACACACACACACACACACACACACACACACAGAATCAGCCGCTAGCATCACATCACGAGGCCGTGTAAGAAATATGCAAAGAAAAAGAAATAGCGGCAGAGGAAGAGGAGCCAGCAGCGAGGAAGAGTGACGGGCAGCGACAGGAAGTAGTTAGTGAGCGACAGGAAGTAGTTTGTGAGAACTTACTGTCAGTTCCCGAGCAGTCGCTGGCCGACTCGATCTTCTCCCTGGAAGAGGAACGTGTCAGAGTAAACGTACAGAACACGTGTGTGTGTGTGTGTGTGTGTGTGTGTGTGTGTGTGTTGTGTGTGCTGTGTGTGTGTGTGTGTGTGTGTGTGTGTGTGTGTGTGTGTGTGTGTGTGTGTGTGTCTTTGTGTGTGTGTGTGTGTGTCTGTGTGTGTGTCTGTGTGCGTCTCACGGGCTCTCGGCCTCCGGCGCTCTGCTCAGGACTCTCTGCAGCAGCCCAGTCAGACTGGCTATCTGCTTCTCCATGGCCTCCATACGCTCCCTGCATGGATAGATGAGATATGTGTCATTGATCATGTGACAGGGGATAAAAATCATAACTGCAGACGTTGTAGAGTTAGATACTTAATAAACATATACAATATACACACACATCAAAAAAAGGATTTAGGTTTTATGGCTGTTAACATGGTTATAAGTGTAATTGTGGGTCTGTTAGAATAAGTTTCCATGTTTACAAGCTTTGCATTAGTCCACACAGGAAACAAGTGACCAGCTGACAGATAAGTAACATGTATGTAACACGTCAGGTTGTGTCCTACCTGGTCTCCGTCTCGTTCCCCAGCAGCGGCGAGCCGAAGCCCCCGGAGTTCCCCCCCTCGCCCCCGGGCCCGGCCATCAGGCAGAGCTGCTCCGAGGTGAGACCTAAGGGCCCCTGGCCCCGGGCCTTGGGACTGTCCCCGAACACAGAGGAGGTCACAGAGTCCCGTCTCAAGCTCTGCCTGCCGGGGGAGCCGCGGCCGGGCATGGTGCCGGCGTAGGAGTCCCTCATGTCGGGGATCTTCTGTGGGGAGGAGGGGGGGGGCACCCGCAGCCCCATGGCCAACACAGACGCAGCGTAGGCGTCGTTGTAGAGGGGCCCCCCCGGCCTGTAGAGGACACCGCTCTCCATCAGCTCCCCTTGTAGAGCAGCGGCTGAATAGGAGGTGAGAGAACGCACTGATCCGGCTCCCCCACCGCCGCCGCCGCCTCCCCCGCGGCGGTACAAGGAGCCGTAAGGGTCGGCTCTGGCCGGGAGGGGGGAGTGAGGACCTCCAGCGAGACTGAGCCGACTTGCTTCAGGACCCAGAGAGTAGGGGTCCGCGTAGATCCCCCCCCCACCACGATCGTCCCCCCGCAGCAGCACCATGGTCCTGGACCCGCCCACTTCATCATCAGGCTTCACATCCCTGCGCTCCAGGATGGCGCTGGAGGAGGTGCAGAAGGCCTGCTGGGGGTGGTGGGGGTTTTGGGGGTACTGGTGGAGTTGCTGCTGCTGCTGCTGCTGCTGCTGGTGGGGAGAGGAGTGGTGGGACTGGGAGTGCGGGTGCGGCAGGGAGTGGGTGTGGTGCGCGGGACCAGCGTAGGACGAAGGTCTGCCGCCGCCACTGTAGAGGAGGCGGGCGCGGGACGGCGACCCCTGGGGGGGCGAGGCAGAGGCGGAGGAATGCTGGGAGGACAGGGGCTGGTTGCTGAGGCGACGGTTAGGTGGAGAATCCTGAGGTGCATAAACCATCTCCCTCTGTGAAGAAACAGAAAAGTAGATCTGTCAAATGATCCGTATGAATTAACATACAGGAAACTACGCACACTTCCATTTCTGCTGAGTTCCAGAGGCTCGACGCATCACCTCCAGATTCACAGCAGGTTACATGTCGAGAGGAATCGGCTACTGCAGCCAATCAGAGAGCAGGATGGGGCGAACAACAACAACTGCAAGATTCCTGATCACGAGACAGGAAGTCGTGTGAACTTGTCAAGTCTCTGATCATTTTTATTTACTTATTGTTATGTAATTAGTTTTTTAACTGCTCAACTTGTTTTCATGTTCATATTATTATATAACTACACTATTTAATAGTATCTTTGGTATTTCCTACGAGTAACTGAGCTTAAATGTTCCTTCTGTACAAACAACGTGATTCTGACCTTGAGTTTGTGACTGAAAACGTTTTGAATAAAGTTGTTTCTTGTGTAAGAGCATCTCTTTACCAATCCTCCTTCACGTCTTTCCTTGAGCTCGTTGCCTTTTTTCATCGAGGTCGAGGGAAAGTCGTTGAGAAGCCGATGATTCGACGATCACTTCGCTGAGAGTGAGTTTGAGTTTGAGTGAACACGTTTCAACCTTTAAGTCTCTGCAGAGTAACGAGCAGACGACTGCGACTGAAACCAAACTGTGTACGTCACAAAGAGCCAGTTCCACTGCAACATGTCAGCGGTTCACTGATGCTGCGTCCAGATTGACAGGAAAGACTCTAAATTGCCCCTTTAGTGCGTTTTAAGTTGCACTTGACGGCGTATCGACGGACGGAGCGCGGAGGGATTATCTCTTGGCATCGAGCCCGAGTGTCAGAGAGGACGTTACAAACAAAGCCAAGCAGGTTGGCGAGCGGTTGGAGCGGCTCCCTGTGACGGAGGGAACTGAATCAACCAGGAGTAATAGATGGAAGCAGGAAGCACAAAGGAGGACAGGACTGTAATTGCTTATGACGCACAACGCTATCTCCTGGAGACCATGCAAATTGGAAAACCAATATTTCCACATAATAACCCTTAGGCCTCTTACAACAACACCCTGTGGACGCTCTCGCAGCAGACTAACGACTCCGGTGCCATCATCTTCCATCTTGTATCTTAGCAACAGCCTCGCAGCGACACCGTCCTTAAACTGCAACGAAGACAAATGTCCGAGAGGAGTCCTGAAGTCACGAGACATCGAAGGGGAGCGACGCCAGAGGACACGTCCCAGGGCGTCGCTTTCACAGCTGGTCGTTCTCCCGCCAATCAATCTCATCCTCAACTGGATTCTGTCCGTCAGTCAGAGGCCTGGACCGACCTCAGCCGTCCTGGTCAAGGTTTATGATCCTCTGCTGGATCGAGCTCAACACACACACGTGACACACATATACAGGCCACACACATACACACACACACGCACACACATGTCCTCCTCTCTCACCTTGGCAGAAGCAGCCACTGAAGCTGACACATAAAACTCAAGGTAAGCTGCCGCTCTGATAAGGCTGTAAAACTCGGGGAGGATTTCTGTCACGTGCACGAGATCAAGACGGTGACCGAGCCCGCCTGGGGGGGGGGCGGGGGGGGACACAGAGAGGTTGACCTCCAAAACAACAGTGGCCGGCTGAGAGGCCTGAACACCGGCGTGTAAACAAAAGGCCTCGGGATGTTTGACTGACAGAGGAACAATCAGAACGACTCTCTCACTTCTCTCCACCTGTTTAACATTCAGGTTCATTCCCACAGCGCCACAGTAAAATAAAAAACAGTTTATAATTTTTTTCAATCTATAAAAGCAGCGTTCTCCAACCCTTCAAATCGCTGCTTCCTCATTTACATACGAGCAGCGTAATTAGACGGGAAGAAGACGCAGGGTCCTGGAAACACAGTAAACATGAGTGACGCGAGACTCTGTTCATTCTGCTGCTAACGAGGCAGCGAGCGTCAGTAACCGTCAGGATGAGGCCTCGTTCCTCCAGGATACAGGAAGAGGATGAGAGGCTCATCAACAGACACAGAGAGACGAGATGTTCCAGGGACCAGGAGAACGACAGGAGACACGAGAGAGAGGAGGAGGAACCGCTGCGATGCTTTAATCATGCTCCCCCTGGTGGATAAACTCTGTATAAGTTCGGTTATGCTCAGCACTAGTTTCGTATATCCAGAAATGGACGTAGCCTTCAGTCTGTACGTTTATTCCGTCTGGATTTATCTTCTGAAAGATCACGATACGGACGAAACCGATGAAACTAAGCAGTACCACGGAAAGTCATGGGGGGGCAGTGTAGGATTCGTCCCAGGGCGGCTTTCACAGCTGGACGTTCTCCCGCCAATCAATCTCATCCTCAAGCGGATCCTGTCCGTCGGGCAGAGGCCTGGACCGACCTCCGTCCCCCTGGTCAAGTCTTCATGGTTCTGATCAGTTGGGTTTTAATCAGTTATTTGATGATATAAAAACAGGCTGAGACGTCCTGATTGACAGCTGAGACCGACTCCTGATTGGTCGAGCACATGCGTCAGCGGACCCCCCCCTCCACGATCACTACTGCACACAATCGTTACTTTATATGGCGTGCACGTTGACGAGGGCGAGTTCCATCTCCAGGTTAAAAGCAGTAAATACAACGTTAACGGTCCGTTTCACGACACTTCTCCTGCAACAGTCCATCAACGAGCCCGTCCTCAGACTAACAGGCCGCACGGTCATCACCTCAGGACACGGTCTGTTATTCCACTCAGTCAGCGGCCGAGTCACACGACTCCCTCCCTGACACGTAGAGAAATAACGTGCTCGTAAACACAGAAATCATATCAGTGTCAATGGGGGGGGGGGAACAGGGACACTATAAATAACACAAGTGTTGTATTCGGAGGCTGATTTTTCGGTTGGCTGATATCTGCCGCTGCCACAGAGACGAGTGTTTGTGCCTCTCACTAATCGGTGAGTCACACACGGTGAATTAGTGATGAGGGAGAAGGTGAGTGTGACTCAGGCACGACCCCGTCCTGGCATCAGTTCACATTTTGGCAGCGAGATAATTACAAACCCGAAAGATGAAAAGTTCAGGGTCTCACTCAATCTCTCCCGTGATTGGACGTGCACAGAAACACACACACAGACAGAAACACACACACAGACAGACACACACACACACACACACACACACACACACACACGTACCCGCAGGTCTCCGTTGGCCAGGTGGGGGCTGTGGTGTCCGGGGTAGGTGCCGTACACCGGCTCTTTGCAGTAGATCTTGATGACGCAGCGGTCCTGGACGTCCCGCGGGTCCTCCAGCTCGTAGAAGATGTTCCGGGTCTCATCCTTGATCAGCAGCGCCGTGCTCGGGGACCTGGACGCCAACGGTCATCGAAAAAAAACAAAAAAGCAGAAGAGATGAACTGATGGATTGTCCGTGCTGTGACGATTTCAGCAGCTGTTACCTGCTAATGAGCAGAGAAGTACGATCATTTACAGACCGGGAGGAGAATTGGAAAATCTTTAGCGGGCGAGAGGAGGGAATCAAACCGACGCAGCGTGATATCGAACTCATAAGAAACGTAATATTCAGAGCGAGCGGAGTTTAGAGGGAACTGGACGAGTGTCTGAGCTGCTTCAGAGCAGATTTTTACAGATAATCGATCATTAATACGTTGATGAAAATACACAGAGATGTTTTTTAGCTGCATTTGTGGAAGATGGGATTTTGTTTCATGTAAACACAAAATCCTACATCGAGCCTGGCGTTGAAAAGAAATCGTTAAGAGTGATTTTTGTTTTCACTTATGATCTGAGATGTTCACTGTTTGTGTGTCGTGATCAGAAGTTAAAGGAAAAAGTTGAACACTTTAATTAACCAGACAAGATCTGTGGTTTTATGGATTTGTATCTGTTGCTTCTGTTCCTTCCTGTTTTTCCTCATTTCTCTGTTTATATTTATTACTGTTATCTCCATGTCTGCGGCTGAAAAGCTGTTTGTCATTTACACATCTCACTTTACGATCGATTGATAAAACTAAATGAAGCGTGTCACCAAACAGATCAATAACGTGAGAGTGATGTCTGATACCTGAGCATGGCCATGGTGAGCCTCTGGGGGAACATGTGCACGATGAGCGCCCTCAGAGTCTCCAGGCTCGTCAGCTCGTGGGTCAGATGGACTCTGCGCGTCTCCTCCCCAAGCTGGAGGAACAAGATCCCTGCATTTATGGATGAGGAGGAGCAATGAGGGAGATCAACCATGGTGGACGGGTGAAGAGGAGGAGGAGGAGGAGGAGGAGGAGGGCGATGAAGTTTGAAAGGAGGAGGACACATTTTTCACCTCAACAGTAGATTTTTGCGTCTGATGAGTGTAGAGGCAACGAAACACAGATTTTATATTTTAAAAAACACACAAACAAGCACTTCCTGCCTCCAGGTGTTAACATCAGTCCTGAGGTCCGACCACAGTTCAGGGTTCGACCGTTCACACCTGACATTAAAGCTCCTGTCATCAGACACTTCCTGCTTCCACACATGAACTACAGACATTTTCCTCAGGGGCTGTGAGTGACAACACAAACATCAGAGTCTGTTGCTCTGGATATTTTCTGGAAACTTTTCCTCCACGAAGAAGAAGAATGATAATAACTTGGATTTATACGACGACTTTAAAAGGCCCCTTCATAGAGGAAGGTAAACATATAAAACAAACGGAGGAGGTTCTGACCTGGGGCCCGCAGCTTGGCCTGGCTGGACGAGCGAGCCAGCGGGAGGCTCTGACGGAGCCGGTTCATGCGGTTGAAGCCGATGGGGACGTCGGGCTCCGACATGGTTTCCAGATGCTCAGCTGAGGCGAAGGAAACCCTGTTGGCCTGGTCGGCGAGCGCCGGCTGAGTCGGGCTGAGGCGCGTCACGCGAGGCGTTCGAGTCTGCGAGACACGAGACGAGACGTTTAGAGAAGGAGGGAGAGGGTAACTGATGCTCGGATGTATATTTCTGCTGTGAACATGGGAATCAATGAGTGGAAATGTAGAGCAAACAAAAGACAAAAGGCGAAAAGGGAGAAAATCCATGAAAAGAAAGGAAAGGGAGAGAAGAGGGAAGCGTTTAGCTCGGAGGCACGTAAACAGTTTACCTCAGACAAAGCAGCTTCTTTCTCTCTGCTCTACCAACAGAGCCTCAACAAAAGGAAGCTGAATCCTGGAGATAAAATTAGAGCAGCGCAGCCGGCAGGTTAAACACACCGACTCCGAACGGCCTCCACAGCAAAACACACACAGAATCTACAAGAACAAAGCTTCAATTAAAACTTCACAACACGAGAGTAGGGAGTGTGTTTTTCATTCTCACTTTCCTCAGAACGTTATTAAAGTCGGTTAAGAGTTGAAAATCCTCCCGTGTGCACCAGACAGTGTTTCAGAGACTAAACACCAGCTCTACAGTTAAACTGGTATTCAAACCCACGTCACCGACATCTGAGATTTCTTCCACAAGAACATAGAGAATGATTTTCTCAGCATCTCTCAACACGACTGTGTTCATTTAAATAAACGTTTCTCTGAGCTGAACGCAGCTTCGTTAGGATCCCGTCTGCCTTTACCACCGACTGTTTTTAAAACGTTTACATTCACAAACAAACTATGTGACTCACTACAGGAAAGAAAAACTGAAAAACATCATCGGTGTCCTTTAAAAACCTCAGACATCTGCAGCGGTTACTGTAAAGTTACTGAGTGAAATGTTCCTGAGGTCAAATAAATCTCTGTTTCTCTCTGCAGCTGCAGGAAGTGCACAGACCCCGAGCCGACGACGGCGAGCAACGTGAGGCCCACGACCATGAAGCTCAACTCGATGACAGCAGCGTTATTTCCCCCGTACGATCTGAACCACCGGGGAGCTCGAATAGTGACGGAGCCTCGTTACAGCGCGATGAGGAGCGTCTGCAGCAGGTTGACTGTTAATGAATCTTCACTGACGGACATTTTCCAGCCCAAAGACGACGGTAATGAGCTCCCACTGCGCCGCGGGACGCCTCATGCATCCAGCGGCTCGGAGGCCTCTGCAACAGGCTGAGAGAGAGAGGGAGCGTGCAGGCGTGACGCTCGGACATGCATGTGTGCACAAACATGTAGGGGAACACCGACATGTCGGACGACATACGGTAACATTCACTACACACACACACACAACTGTGTTTTTAGA
Source organism: Hippoglossus stenolepis (assembly GCF_022539355.2). Classification (NCBI taxonomy): domain Eukaryota; kingdom Metazoa; phylum Chordata; class Actinopteri; order Pleuronectiformes; family Pleuronectidae; genus Hippoglossus; species Hippoglossus stenolepis. The sequence goes on along the minus strand of NC_061503.1, from coordinate 19,088,994 downwards.
TCCTTTAAAATGCATCGAACACATGCGGCCACATGCGGCTCTGACAGATTAGAGCGCGTGCGCCCGTCAGCCAGACGGCGTGCACGTTCTTCCTTCAACCGCACGAGCACCGAGCTGCTGAGGAGAAAACACTGAAGCACCAGGGATTCGTAAAGTTTGTGTTTAGTGAACTGTGAAGAGAAATGAAGAAGAGGAGCAGACAGAGGTTAGACGAAGAGAAGAAGAGTGTCAGAACTTTTATGATCTGGAAAATGAAGAAAGAGGAAACAAACTCAAACATGGATGAAGAAGGTTTTCCTTTAAATTGCTTTTTCTGAAATTGTTTTTCTTAAATAATGTAATTTGCTGCAAAAACATAAAACCTGACGAAGCTTTACAAATCCCTTTTAAAACGTTTCCCAGTGACTTCAGCCTCAGCAGGAAACACTCGATAAGAATCTGCACATCCACTGAGTGAATTCAGAAATTTCACGCTGCAAAGAGACTTTAAATTAAATCGTCTCGAGCCGTCCACAGGTTTTGACAATGTCACGTTAAAGATGAGATTCAAAACAGCAGCGTTGAAGTCGTGATACGTTCCCAGATAAGCGACGCTCACACAACGGGTCCTCTCAGGATAAAAGTCTGAATCATTCGTCCTGTTCGGAAAAACAGATGAAAAGGAATCAAACTCTAAATAATCTGTAAATCCTGAAGGAAAATATAAACTGAGCGACACGTCAGAGGAGGATTAACTGAGAGTTAAGACCGTCTGCAGTTCATCAGACTCCATCACAGATGAGATGACACTTTTATTAAACAGAGTGAAAATCCACTTTTAAAGCTCGTCCTTCATCTGATGCAGACGACAGGACGTTCCTGGTCCAACCTGTGTCCTCGTTTTCTACAGTAAAGTCGTCCTCCGCTCTCACAGCGAATCACAGAGAAGAAACAATCAATGGAACATGAATCCAGATCTTCTCCGATTAGAATCAATCAACACATGATGTATTTTCATCTCAGCGTTTTGGTCTTTAAGGGAAAAACACCAAAGATTTGTTTCCGTCAGAATAGAAGTGAAAAGAGGATCTGAAGAAAAACGATCTCAGTTTCCAGATAAAATACAAACACAGCAAAAATATAATAACTTCTATTCGTAGAAAACTAAAAATCAACTAATATTCTCATTTGGAGGAAAAACTGAAGCTTTAACCAATATTTTTTTTGGAACTGTTGCTTAAAAAAATGACAGAAACCCTAGAAAACAGTTTCCTCTTGATATGGTTCTTAAACTCAGATGAACAACATGTAAAACGCTGTGAAGCAGCTGATATGAAGGCGTGTGAGTCTGAAGCAGCAGCGTTTCCCTGCAGAGCCTCTCGTCTGTGTCACACTCTCCTCGTCTCGAGGGTGTTTCCTGCAGCCGGGTTCAGCGGTTCAGTCACAGCAGATAATGGACGACACAGAGGTTCCTCCAGTTCAAGCAGCCGCTGCAGAATCTGCATTAAACATCAGACTCCTTTCAAATCTGGAAGCTCCGAGTAAACACGTCAGGAAAAATGTCTATTTTTATTTTCCTGCAGCAGAGACGCCGTGAAATTCATGAGGAGAGAACAGTCATGTAGGATTTACATAAAAATACTACATCACGTGATTCTTCTACGTCCTGAAATTGAATAAAAGCTGCTATTATTATTATCATTATTATTATTATTCATTCTACAGCAGAATACAAAGCTGCCCATTTAGATTTTCGACCACAGAGAACACAACCTGCTCCAGTCGTTTTTAAAACCAGAGATATTTTCATGATTCCTTCACGATATCGGCTTCATCATTGTTCCAGATGTGTCGTACAGATCCTGACATCTGCACAGTTTCATGACTGAGTGGAAGCTGCTGGAGCGGAGCTGCTGAGTCTGAGACGAGGAGCGGATATAAGATCAATTACAGGGAAATTAATTGTGTTCTTAGTTCATTAATTAAAAAAAACAATTTCAGGGTACTTAGTTCGTTTAACTGCCTCAGTTCAACATTTATTAGCGGAGTGCAAACACAATAAATGGTTTATAATGTGGTTAGAGGAGGATTTACAGTGTTTCAGAGGAGAAGTTTCACGTCTTCTTCAAACAGCTGATGTCTATTGATGAATTATGATCCAATAAGAGTCAAATCGATCTGAAAGCACCGGATGATTTGGGGTGTGGTTGAATATTTCATAGTAACTTCCACATGTTGTCACTTTCCTCTAGTTCTACTACTTCAAACTTTTCCTAATTTAAATAAGGAAGGAAAGGACAGAGTTTGATCGGGAACCTGAACAACAGGAAGTTCAGCCTCTGTCACTGGAGCACGAGGTTTTAAACCAGACGCTGAACACCGGCTGAGACCAGAAGGGTCAAACTACATGAACAATTCAAACTGAGCCAATCAGAGGAGAGAAGAAGATTCTTCTGGACAGATTCTGTATATTTACATGAAATCAAATTAAACTACAACGTCACCAACAGACCCAACAGGTTCCTTATGAATCCACAAAGATGTTTGCACCAACAGACACACACTCACAAACATCCGTCCCCTGAACATCTGATTCTTTCATGAATTATTCTCTAAGATTCCTGCAGTTCTGTCCAAAATCACATCCTGTCCCCGGACTCAGCAGAAATCTGTCCGGTAGTTTTTACATGATCCTGCTAAACATCAGAAAAACTGAATTAAACGTCAGTTGACTCTCACCTCGACGTGCAGCAGCTTCTCTAACAGCAAGAAAAGATCTTCATCATTTACTCTTCAGCTCCTCGTCTTCACACTGAGACACAAGAGTTTTAAATGTGTGAATTACTATACAACACACACACACACACACACACACAGACACACACAGACACACACACCTCGTGTTAACCCTGTGAACCAGACTCGTCTTCACCGAACGTTACGACTCCGACTTTCACACAGTGACTGTTTCTCAGACACACACATTTCCCACCAGCTCATTCACAGGGTCTTGATTGACGCAGCAGCTGTGCACAGCTGTACCGTGCGCACACACACACACACACACACACTCTCATGTCACAGGCATTATCGCTGCATTCCTTCCATCTGAACCCTGACAGATTGTGTTTATAAAATCCTGTGTCACAGTTACAGAGCAGTGATGAAGCTCCCGTCTTCCCAGCCTGGGGGGGCGGAGGTAAAGCTGGCGGGGGGGAACACACGACACGTCACTTGATTGAGCCGCAGTCTTGTTCCATTTCCCACAGAGCGGCTCCACAGGAGCAGCTGGGGGTTAATTGCCTTGCTCAAGGGCACTGGTTTTTAAGTGAGCGGCGGGAACCTCCCGTTCGCCTCCCTGCCCAGATATTCCCCCGCTGCCTGGCTGAGTCCGGGCCGGAGTATTTAGACCCACCGGGTGCAGTGATTGGAGTCTGACTTTGACCTTGACGTCCGACCTCCTGCTTTTTACTGCATTTAGAAAATAAACCATAAAGTCTGTGGAGCGGCGGAGACGAGTCTGCAGAGTAAACACAGCATTAAATCCAGTTCTGTTTCTGTATCACCTCAGAGCCGCAGCCCACGGAAAGATAATCGTCCCTCACATAAAACCCAGTTCCCTTATTGCTTCCCAGTAAAGTTGGGCCTGATGAACGTGCAGCCTGCGGAGCAAACATCGGCGTCTTGACAGATGGCGGTGGAGTGTCAGTAAGTGATTCTGGCCACGTGCCTCAGCACAGTGCGGGTCGGGTGTGAGGACACGGACACTGCAGCACTCGGCCTCCTAAGCCTTTTAACGGTGGAAAACACTCCGGCTTTTCTCCGAGTCAGACGGGGGAATAGCGACTTTCCGCCGAGCATCATATCAACAGCCGAACAGCATGAGGACAACAAAAGCAGCTGCCTGAATGGGTCGGCGCTGAGCCTGCTCACCGGGACCAATATGGCGGGGGAAGTCTGGGGATGCCTCTGAACAGAAACTGGCCCGGTCACGTTGTCGATACGAGACACGTGAGAAGCAGGCGAGCGACTCACGAGCTCCCTGAAGTCACAGAAATCCTTTTAAATACATTTAAAGAATAAGTTCCTCTGGGTGTTTGCAGACCGGCCTGTAAAATATCTGTTGGAGCTTTTACAAAAACCAGCATGTGCTGCAAACCCGATCCAAAAGAAGCAGAGACTCATCATCCATTATTTGACTTCTTCTGCATAAATGTCGACACTAAAAATAATGATCTGCCGGTGACGCACAAGGACGTTGCCTTCACTGTAAGCCACTTAATTAGGTTTTATGATTTTCACGCAGTAACAGCAGCTGGAAGCTTTTCATTGTTTCTGTCCGTCAAAGAATCCAAAAAAAGACCAAAACCAGGTCGTCTGCTTTTCACATCAGTTCAAACTCAAACCCGTCAGTTCCTACTTTAACTTCACAGATAATTAAAAAGATAACGTGGCTCCACGATCACTGCTGCACAGACTCTGTCAGGCCGGTTGTTGAAATGAAAATAATAATAATCTTCAGTTGTACCTTAGCGTCAGGTGTTTCAGCCTTTTAGTCGCAATAATGTTAAAAGCTGAACCTGAGGCTCAAGGTAAATCTGTCTAATGGTTTGTGTGGAAGTGCTAAACCAATATGGCTCCAATAGTTCTTTAATTTCTCTATGTGCACTAAATGTCACTGCCATGCAAATAAAGGCATTTTTCTATTCGTCCAGAAACATTTGTGTGGTAATCACTTTATCTTAATTATCAATAACATCTCCACCCTTGTCCAGGCTCCTGGGTACAGTGGTTAACTATATGACTATGTATGATACCGGTTATTAAACAGAAGCACAGTCTCAGGATGGAGGGATGCATTTATACTTCCTGTCCTCTGTCACCATGGTAACTTGAACAAGCAGCAGAAAAACCCCACAAACCACAGGCTCCGTTCTAATTCCCCTCAGAAGGAAGATGGCTGCTGAACAACTGGGATCTTGTTGAGCTCCAGCGTTCCCCCTCCCCCGCCCGAGCCCACAGCGTGGTACATTCCACTGAATTCAAACACCGAGGCGACGGGAGGAGACAATGGGCTGTGATTACTTCGGCCGCTCGGCACAGAAAGACGAGCGGCTCAGGGGAGGAAAAGTGGAGCAGTGATATTTGTATAAGTGAAGCTGGATGAGGAGCAGACGAATGTGCAGCTCTCAGCTCAGTGTGTGTCTGACAGAGGCAGCAGCACGTGTGTGTGTAATATACATACATGCATATTTACAGTATGTATGTACACGTGCACGGAGGTGTGTGTGTGTGTGTGTGTGTGTGTGTGTGTGTGTGTGTGTGTGTGTGTGTGTGTGTGTGCGCTTGCAGCCATCAGGACATATTTCTTTCCCTATCTGAGATGTGTTTCTTTGCAGTGGGTTTATCATCCATGCCTGTGTTTGCATTTACTGAGCTGACAAACCAATGAAACATCAAAGTGGAACCAGTGGCGGGGGGTGCGACTATTAAACGCACACACCCCCCTCACAGACACGAGCACTGCTGCAGGCGTTTCTATTGCATCAGAAGAAGAAGAAGAAGAGGTGAGACTCCCCGAGACGAAGAGGGAGCGATTAACCAATCCTGTACGAGCTGCAGGCCGCCAACAAACAGAAGAGGATTGGAAGAAGAAGAAAGAGGAAAGAGCTGAGCAGACGAGGAGCGAGTGAGAAGCAGCTGCCACAGCACATGACGTCTGAAAGGAGACAGCAGAGGGAATAAGGTTGAATAAAAGAGGCTGTTTTTTAAATCCAGATTCTGATTATAGAAGAAATACCAATAATTATGAAATCAGACCTAATCTACATTGTCTTGAGTCGGTTTTAAATCTGGACAATAAGAAAAACTGTGAATATTGGTCGTTTAAAATCTTACAACCTGTTTAATCCTGAAGCTGCAGCTTCTCCATTGTTCCATTTCAGAGCAGCTGAAATTCGCTGCGTCAGCAAACAGAGACGTTCACAATCTCTCAGTAATTCTATGGTTAAGATGCCGGGAGCTGCAGTAAGTGCTGAGGTCAGCACATCCACCACAACCTGCCACCGGCTGCGTCCACTGAGGGTCAGAGGCTGTGTTCAGGCTGTGCTCAGGTCGGAGCTCACGGTGCATCAGAGCTTTTCACTGGGGAAACACTCACATGTGGACTTTAGGTTGAAATCATGTTTATAATTCATTATCCTGGGATGTTAGAAGATCTCAAATCATTTTGGTTTTGTTCTTCCAGGATATGAAAGCTCCTCCTCCTCCTCCTCCTCCTCAGCACGATGAAGGTGAACCAGGTTCGTGGTTACACGGCAGCCTCTTTCCACAGACGCCCAAATTAATCTGAATAATCCTCAGAACCTGCCGTCAGCTGTTTCTGCTGGGACCGTTTCCTCTGTCCCATAAAAGCTCAAAATCTCAAAATAATCTGCGAATATTAATCCAAATCTTTCTGCAACTCATGACCCTTTAAACATAATCACACGGAGTCAGATGCTCATTATTCTTGAACCGCACAGAACAACAACGGCAACACAAACAGGTTCCTCCCAGTAATTGCTGGGATTACAGTTCTGCTTCCAATAAACCACAGTGCAGCTTCTTCCCCTGATTGACTGAGCCTGTTTGTTTTGCTGAGTTTAATTAGTTCACACTTTAATTTAAATTACATTGTTCTCACATGAAGGAGGAAACACTCGGAGCTGGAGCTCACGCTGCTCTCGCTCTCTCTGCATCACTCTTTCACATTATCTATGTTCTTTTTTCTTATCTTTATTCCAGAACATTGTCTTTCAGTTGAGGAGCAGGAGTTATTGATTTTGATGATTTCGCCCTCAAACAGCTCCTGCTCAGATTTGCTCTGCTTGTGCTCAAACTGTGAGCTTGCACTCAGATATGTTTGTTGCTTGGACAGATTCAACTCTTCTCCTCGTGCTAACTGCTTCAGTGCACGTGTGAAAAAACGTTTGCGCTCAAATTTCTCCGTTGCACAAAGAAGAGCTGAAGCTGGAGGGCAGGAAATCTGAGTGCAAGCAACAAAATATCTGGTGTGAGTGCACAGTTTTGAGTGAGAGCTTTAGAAAATCTGAACCTGAAATCAATGTCCTGTGCAGTAAAGAGAACATGTGAACATAAGTATATATGTCTAGATATAGTTTAATATATATTATGGTCCATGCATGAAGGACAATTCACCTGCAGTAACGGTGCATAGTGATCCAATGTTTATTATTGAATAGTTTAGTTCTAAAACCATCTGCTGCAGCCGCCGTGTTTGAGGAAGTTATGTTTTCATCTACATTTGTTATTTATCAGGATTTCCACAAAAACTACTAAACAGATTTCCACAGAACTCGGTGGGAGGATGTGGATCAGAGAAGAAGTCATTCACTTTTGGTCTGGAGCCGAATCGGGAGGATTTTCTTTCACTTTCTTTGAAAAAGTGGCGTTTTTGGACGTTTATTTTCTCAATGATGAAACAAACATATTCGGAGGACTGAGATCTATGAGTGTGAGGAAATTGGTAGATTTATATTTGTTTTAATAAGGGGACCGAGGTATGAGCTCTAATATAATAATGCTGCAAAATAACAATGCAGATGAAAACATAACCTTCTTTGGCAGAGGGAATAAAAATATAATGAGAACCTATAATGATCAGAGAACAACATAGAAGAAGGAAACGTGAATAAAGACCCGATTCAAGCATCATTTATGAGACTCGTGTTTCTCGAGCCTCCAACTATCAACCAAGTCTCCGTTTCTCACCAGGAATCATGATGCGAGCAAAAAGAAAAGCACAAGCGAGAGTTTGAACACAAACGGCAACATGTGACGGCGAAGAGGCGAGCGAAACATGCAACAGAGACAAATCCACACGGAGGATTTAGGCTGAAACACAAACACAACATCGACACTGACCTTGAAGCTCCAGTAGTTTGGCTGTTGCTGGAGGGGGGTGGACAAGGGAGAGGGATAGAAAAGGGACGGGGGAGGATAAAAGAGAGAGGTGGGGGGTCAAGTGTGAGACAGTTTCTCATGTGTTCAACTGCACAAACACAAGGTTACAAAAAAATCAAGCAAAAGAATGAGAAACCAGAACCAGTGAGAGGAACGAGGTTTAACGCCACATTATTTTTATGTAAATGCCCCAAAAAAACATTTCTTCAAAACCACAAAAGCGATAAACAGCCTTTTGTGTTTGTGAGTCGCGCCTGGTGAGAAAATGACGAGTTAATTATTGTGATGATAGCCAGATTAACTCACGATGTCCTTCACTGCCGTCATAATTGGACTTTAATTGCTGGTAATTGCCTCTCAGTAATTAATCAAATGTTTACAGGGACTTCACGCACACTAATGATCCCGACCCAGCTCCTCGACTCAGCCCCACGCCGCTCCTCCTGAGACGCAGCGTTCTGGCGTGGACCCAGAGCGGAATTAAAGCGACGCCGCGACACTGGATTAACGCTCACTTCCTCTGACAGGACGGAAACTTTCAGGTCAACACGCGTCGGATTCTTTAAGATCAGCAGCAGGACGAACGCTCGTCAAGGAAAAGTCCGATAATCAATACGTTCTTCAGCTGGTGTGCACTTTGTGATTTTTGTTTATAATGATTATATATGATGTTTATGTATTTTTATTTATATTTAACATGTTTTATTTAAGTTGATTTAACACAAAGTTACTGAAGTTGTCTTGTTTTGTTTGATGTGTGGAGTAAATTCCTTATTAGTAAAACAGCCTCTTCACTTTAGATCCACATCTGTTCAGACTCATGTTACATGTAGTCAGGACTTTGAAGGTATTTATTTTTAAAGATATTAAGTGTATTTTATAGGGCTGTGAATCTCTCCCTTATAAGATGATACGTATCTAAGTAGATGGACTATGATTCAGGGACGATACTTTTTATAACAGAACGATTTGATTCTTTTATAGACATTCATTTTCTATTATGAATTACACGTCCTTTAACATATTGACTGAAGCTTTAACAACTCTGCACCAGTAACTATTACTGCCGGTCCAATAAGATCAATACATTCTGATGTTATAGGCTTGTCTCATAAAGACTTCCCTCCCATCATCCCTCCATCCATCCCTCCATCCATCATCCCTCCATCCATCCACTTGTGTATTTCCAGCAGCCTCAGCACCATCTTCCAGCTCCTCCTCAGGGACACGGAGACGTTCCCAGGCCTGATGAGATTCATAATATCTGTTCTAAACGAGAGCAGCTCCTGAACAGACGCCTCGACCCCATCGACTGTCTCCATATCCACAACACACAGCCTCCTCAGAGTGGATATCACAGCTCCTCACCTCCTCTCTGAGGTTGACCCCAGACAACACTCTGCAGTGGAGACTCCTTTCACTCACTTGTAACCGGATCCTAATTCTCTGGAACGTAGATCGATGAGTAAACCTTTGCTTTCCAGCTCGGCTCCGTCTCAACGGCAGCTGTCAACGCTCCGTCTGACCCTCGCTCACCTCGAGATGCTGATGGACGACGGGGATCTGAACACATTCGTGTGTAGAGACGTTGTTGTCAAGTGTTTCTCTGCAGGTGAATCAAGTGTGTTGCTGCTCCACAGTAAATAAGATCTGACCGAACCGCGGAGGTCGTCTCAGATGAAGCATCGACCTCATCACAGCGAACTCACATCAGACGAGGAAAGGTTCAAAAAGCTAATTATGAAATACTTAATGAATTTATTAATGGGATTTAGAAAATGTGAAGAAATGATTCCCTGATGTTTCAAGGTTTCTGAGGTGTTCAGCGATTTAAATTCAAGACCTGTTAAAACCTCGTTAATAGCAGAGTGAAGCTCAATAGTTTTTTCATGGTCACACCGGTCGTACGAGAGCAGGAAGAAAAGAACACAAAGAGGCCACAAGGGACTCGAACCGACGATAAAACAACTCAAATCAGCCACAAATACACAAAGGGACAGTAAATGACTGGAGACACAAAACAACAGAAAAGACTCAAATCGACCACAAAAAACCCACAATGACCATGAAGAGACACAGAATGAAACCACAGGACTGCACAGAGATGTACAACGACAACAAAATGACCACAAAGAGATTCTGAAAGATCAGATCGACACAAACCGACAATCAATAACTCACAACGAGGACTGAAAACACAAAAAGCAACAAAAAAAGACTCAACACGACCACAAAAAAACTCACAATGACCATGAAGAGACACAGAATGAAACCATATAACCAGCAGGTTTGTAGTCTTATTTAAGAGGAGATTTGAGCCTCTGACCTCCAACACACATCTTCAAGTTCTGATGGCATCGCCGACAAATCACCGCCCGACGCACGTCCACCAACATCTGAACTCACAAAGACTCAAAACGCCAATGCAAGAAATCAAGTTCTACTTTTGTTAAGTGAACTCAATTCAATAAGGTTTGAGGCTTTTCCAGAGCTGCAGAAGAGTTAAAGTTACTACTTTAGGTGAAGAGGAGAAATATCAGAGAAGTGACGACAGATTCCTTCTGACTCGTCTCACTCACAGAGAATAATTCAACTTTGACTCTTTCTGTGGAAAATGTCAAATCCTGCTTCCAATCGTTTATCATGTAAAATTCAAAGTGTTGAAATAATAAACACAAATATACGATAAAACGAGGAGGAACCGACAATAAATATTCACACAACTTGAGACTAAGACTTCAACTTCCAGAGTTTGGGGCAACACCAGAGAACTCAGTTTGTTAAATGAATGTCAGGTTATGTCGGAGGTGAAGTGAGGAAACGGGACAGAAGACACACAGACACACACTCTGCAGGCCGGTGGGATTCTGTGACCCAGATTCCAGAGCCCAACGTGGCGTCAAGTGTTCGAGTCCAGTGACCAACACAGCACGAGGACACCCGACGTGACGCCGCTCGGCCTCATCTCCATCTGCACCACAACCAAACAAGGAGGCTTCTGCTTTCACTGTTAATCAAACATGAACTGATTCTGCATCAAATCTTTATGTCTTAGATGTGACGACTGTTTTATCACTCGAACATCACATGAGTCCAGAACTCAGTGTGTTCATGTTCCTCTGGCCTGACTCCATTCAAAACATCCTCACACACAAACTAACTTCAACTAATCTACAGACAACATCATTTACACAGTATTCATGAATTATAGTGAGATGAAAATAATAAAGTACAAATCATTCTGCATCATTATCACCAAACAACAAAAATGCTCAACTTTACTTTGTAAGTACTTTGTACTTTGTTTAACTTGTACTTGTTTCCATTTTCCTTGAAATCAGCTGTGTCTTACTTCAGGGCCTACTTGAATAAAATAAAATAAAAACCAAAATAACTCGTCTGTCATTCGAACGAACCGTCGGCAGCAACGGGAGAGATTCTGACGAGTCCGTGGCTCGTCAAAAAATCCATAACGTTTTTACCATCCTCAGCACATCACCTGTCTGTGTCGGCCCAGAGCAGCTGAACTCCCTGCACCTTTAGATCTGTTTAATTTAGCGGTTACTGACGAGTTAAATGATTTGATCTGAACGTCCCTACTTCCTCTTTGAACTGTGGCCCGACACCGTCTCATTTGTGCCGGACTCACCGTCACTGCACCAGTGAAAGGTGCCTACACTTTGATGGAACATTAAAATATCCATAAAGTTTTTACCATTCTCTGCGATGACACGGATGAGAATATACGGAGTCATGAACATACTATTTGCTTTTTTCTTGAAAAAGAAGAATCAGGTGCTCACGCTCCCGAGGGTGTGAACCTCTACGACCCCCCCCCTGACTTCACGATGTGACTCTGAGGCTCTTCCACTCGGTGGCTTGACGACAACCCGACGCCTGTGAGAAACGTGTTCACGTCATCGGGCTCCTCTCAGAATCACTGTGACAGAAACAAACAGCTGATAACTATGAAAGTAAATCTCCCACTGGGTCTTAATCCCTCGTACGTGGATCTTCACGTTCACGCTGCGCGATCACCTGCTCCCACAGTTTGCACTTTAAATAGGAAATGACTATAAATTACCGCCAAGTCACTCCACAGATAATTTAATGCACCGACAAGCGTTTTGGAAGATTAAACCCGTCTCTTCGAACACAAACAGGCCCCGATGCACCGTGACTCAGTGATTACCGTCCAGAATATTTCTCTATCACTTGAGCTGAAATCCCAGAACGCACATACGCACCGAGACAGAGCGGAGAGAGACGAGGAAGACGAGGAAGACGAGGAAGACGAGGGGAGGAAGACGAGGGAGGAAGAGCGGGAAGAAGAAAAAGAGAGAGGGACGAGCAGAGAGACACGCAAACCTGACCTGCATGCCAAGTAGCCATCTTTGTGCACACCCTCTGTTTTCACCTCTTCACACACACAACACACACAGACACACACACACACACGGTCCGCTTTGCATCCAAACACACACATCAGCACATGTGCATTCATTCACTCTCTCACACACACACACAGATTACGTCTGTAGTCACATTGCTTTAAAGTATGTGTGCACACACACACACACACAGACAAACACACATACGTCACTGCGGCAGCACAGACACACCTGGCCGACACCTGCCTGCTCTCAAACCAATGGACCCTCCCCAACACACACACACACACACACACACACACACACACACACACACACACACACACACACACACACACACACACACACACACACACACTCTTCTACACACACACACACACTCTTCTACATACGATTAGATGATGCACGCATGCACACGCACACATTAGAGAAGGATGAGTGGGTGAGTTGTGTCTTCGTCAGGTTTAACCATCTTTACGTCATCTGTACGACACAACCCCCAACACACACACACACTTCTACATACATTAAGATGACATGCACACACACACACACACACACACACACACTCCTGTACATGCCATCCCTCCATGCAGCGTCACACGGCAGCAGAGGAATGAGGGATGCCCTGGTGTCTGAGGGTAAGAGAGAGTTACCGTTGCTACTTAACGAGCGTGTCGGCCGCCCGGTGCATCCTCCCGCTCCTCACGCCTCCCTCTTCCTCCTCCCCTCCTCTCTCCATTTCTTCCTCTCGCTGCGGCTCTGTGTCTCTCCTGCGCCCCGAGGATCTGCCAGATATCCCCCCTCTCCGGTACCCGTAGTGCCGCCTGAGAGGCAGTTAGCATCCCTTCCTGTCCCTCCTCTTCCTCCTCTTCCTCCTCCTCCTCCTCCCGTCCTCTCTCTCTCTCTCTCTCCCTCCCCCTCCTTCAGCCTGTCACTCTCTCTCGCCCCTGACAAACAACACTGTCGCTCTCCCTCTCTCTCTCTCTCCCTCCCTCAGTACAGTGTGTGCCTCTCGCTCTGAAGCCCAGGCATCGCCGACCATATGATATCACTCCGTTGCCTTATATGGGAGACCAGTGGGTTGCCATGACGACAGCAGACTCCACCTGTTTCTCCCACTCTCTCCATCCCTCTCCACCTTTTTCTCCAGGAGACGGATGGCGTGGTTTGGGTGAACAGACGCAGCACATGGAGAGCAGAGGGAGGAGGGAGGGGAGGGAGGGGACGAGCGACGAGTGGGACGTGATGGACAGAAGGAGACGAGCGAGGTTCGGGACGAGGGACGAGAAAGAAGAGATGGAGTTGAACTTCTGTCGGTTTTAAACAAATCACCTCTGGAGCTCAGTTCTCAACACGTTCCCTCTCGTCGGTGTTAAAATGTCACTCAAACGCCACCGACACACGTGTCAGGGCGCCATGACCAGGATCAGCTGATCGTTGAACAGCTGATGAACGTCACTGCACCGAAGAGCCAGAAACAAATAGGTCATTGATTATTTTATTTATAGTCGACTGATGGAAAAATAATCAAATTGATATTTGTGAGGCTTTGCTGCTTTTGTTTTTTGGATTTTATACAAAACAAGATTGATTATTTTTTGTACAATTCCTTTACAGTTTATTTATCAAATTATCGATTAATTAATTTAAAAAAGCTGACATATCCCAGGAAAACCCCAAATATCAAAATGGACGACTTCACTACCTGATGATTGTAATTTGAAAGTTCTGCTCCTGAAACAAGATGATCACAGACGGACGGATCAATAATCACTATTATATCTGATAAACCACAGGAATAAAAAGTAGAATATGAAGATGGATATTTAAAATAAACACAGACTTAAGGAGCAGTGTTTAGCTGAGCTGGGATTAGCTCCAGCCCCCTGATGATCATCAGGTCTGGTAACATCCTGACAGACTAGTTATCCGTTAACTTCCTGCACCATTAAACCAAAACAGAGACAGAAAGTTTTCCTTGAAACTTCTGCTACATGTGTTGGAACAGATTCTTCCATCTGATTGGTTGACGCAGAATAACAACAAGTATATATTATTATTGTTATTATTTTTGTTCTGTCTTTATCACTTTACTTTTCTAATGTAGCTTTTCACACGCTTGTATCTGTAGAACCACGGTGAGAATAAACATCTGGACTCCTGACGAAGGCTGAGCTGAATAATAAATGGTCTTCACAACGGAGCGGATTGGATCAGACGTCCTGAGGGAACAAACAAACTGAACATAACTGATCACGTGCAGGTAAACAACGCTCATCGTGTTCATTAGCGAGCTTCAGAGGTTTTCGGACGCACTCAGTCGAGCGAGTGCTCCCCTGCGTCCCGTCGTTTCGCTGAGACGAGCTACAGACACCTCCACTCCAGATGTGCACTTCACACACACGTGAGATCATCTCACGCTGGAGGAGGAAGAAAGAAAGATTAACATTTTAAAAACTGTAAAATCGCTCCAGATGTTGAGGACAAGGTTTCTGCAGGTTTCATCTAAAGACATTTCAGAAATTTAAGACTAATATTAACTACGAGAGGTTTGTTCTCGTTCTGCAGATTCTCCAGAGCTGCAGGATCCAGCTGACAACAACTATAATAGTGATGATATTAACAAATACTGTTGCTGCTTTCACTAATAACATATTTACATCAAATATTACTCTTATTATTATTTTCTCTGCTCACCAACATTGACTTTTTTCTCCCCAGTTGCCAAAGTGCTGCTCATTGTGGGAACTGTGGTTTCTCTATAATATTTAAGGTCTTAACCTTCGATGTAAAGAGCCTTGAGAGAATGTACATTATGATTTGGAGCTATACAAATAAAATTGAATTGAATATAGAAGATGAAGAGGACAAGGTGAAGTTGGTAACAGTGTTTGTAGAGAATCAGTTATTAGTATTTTTTATTACAGTGTTAATATCTGTATCAATGAGAAATAACTACGACACACAGAGACAATAATAAACTATCAAACTCTGCCCGACACCCTAAGATTTCTATTGAAAAACTAATTTTAACGAGTGATGGAAGAAGGGTTCAATGAACGTTAACCGACATAAACATATTATATATTATAAGACATAATATCATAAACCTAAGGTCAAAGTAACAGCTCAGTCCAAACAGATTCAGACCCGACACTGAACCAGTAAGAATCACTGGGAGACTGACGGGAAGCTGTCGACATGAAGCCGACTGGGACCCAGTGGGAAGAGGAGGAGATTTATTATCACATATTTTGCATTCTGACATTTTCTCACCGCCTCACTTAAACGCTTCTCTACATATTCCATTGCTCGCCCTCTCAGATAATAACCACTAAAAAAAACGTGTCCATTACAGACCCAGCGAGACGCTCGGAGAGAGAATCCCTGGTCTGTGTGCGAGCGAAGCCCCTGAGGCGTCGCGCCACATAATGCGCCTGCGTGGGTTCCACCGACGTGCTCCCATTATCTCGCTGGAAGAAAATGTTCACATGTGGAAGCAGAAAGCACTCAGAGCTCAAACCCCCCCCCCCAGGCTGCACTCTCCTCTGGGTCTGTGATCGACATGTGGACCTGACGTCTGCAGTCAAACACCGAGGAGAACATGCAGCAGGAATAAGACGTCAAACCGTCCACAAGGTTCCGAGTCCCGTTGAAGCCAGAATCTAATTCTGTCATCGGTCATTGACGTATCACAGCGTCCTCAATAATTGATCAGAATCCCTGACGAGCGACGTCTCTGTAGAACCTGTGGTGAAGCTCGGAGGTGTTTCTAAGTGACAGAGGGGTTGACGTGTAACCACGGCGGCAGACAGGGGGCTTGTTGCCGTGGCAGCTCCAAACTTCCCCTCTTCTTTTCTCGGAGGCCTGAGCTGGTGAGCGGCAGCTTCACATTAAAGTTTCATCTGAAGCACCAGACGTTGGTTTGTTGGAGGATCGGACTTTAAACGCAGAGACGGAGAGTTTCACATCCTCTTCAGACAAACTCCACACGATCATTGTAATATTTAAATATCATTTAAGTATCATCCAACCAGAGCTCATATTTCTGAGTGTTGTTAAAAGTGCTTTATAGACACAATGGATTCTTATTAATCATCATTAGTAGGTATTCATATTTTTCCGTGGGAGATCTAGTATTTAAGTTCTCAAGACAAACACTGTGAATAAGGTAAATATGTAAATAAAGTTTGACCAGATACTGTTGGTGTTTTCTTACATATTCAGTTTGTATTGTGTTTATTTAACATCTCTTCCTCTCATGATAACTTGTTTAAATGTAAAGTTTTATCTTGGTTCAGCTCCTGTTAGTTTTCAGTGTGTGTGGTGTTGTGCTGTAGATCCACACATACTAGAAAAGAAACTGCAGCTGCTGTTTGGTTATTAACTCTGCAGCGAGTCTGCCGAGGTGAAAACCTCCGGAGGATTCTACCAAACAGCAGAATAATCCGACCTTGGTCTATTTTGATGGAAAATGAAGGCGCGTGTTGTTTATTAGTGACCACGGCTGATGCCGTTGGAATAATAATCGTGTTACCATGGAGACCGCTCCACTTGTGTGTGGACGTTTGAGGTGAGGATACCTGTCGTCCGGCGGAGGGGGAGCCCTGCGACATGCTGCCCGGGCTGTTGGAGAACTTGTTCTTCTGCAGGTCCACCAGGGCGTCCCGCTGCCGCTCGATGTCCGCCTTGTGGATGCTGTTCAGGGCCTCCAGGCTCTTGGCGGCCACGGCGTTGTGGCGGCGGTCCAGCGAGGACGACGTGAACCCCCCATTGGAGTTGTCTGGGAACCGCCGGGCCCCGCGGCTACCGGCGAGGGTGTGGTAATCCCGAGGGAACTCAGCATCACCGGCAGAGATCATGGGACCCTTTCTCTTCTCTCGACCTGGAGGGGTCGTTCAAACAGAGAGAGAGAGAGAGAGAGAGAGAGAGAGAGAGAGAGAGAGAGAGAAAGTTGTTTGTTAGTTTTAAAACTGTTTCAGAACAAACTCACGTCCTTTATATGGAGAAGAGAAGATTACACACGTTACAGAGCAAGAAAAATCAACTGAACATTAATTTACTGCAAAACAAACAAGTTTGTCAAAAAGATTATTTTAGAGCCAAACAACCATCAAGGAAAGGAAGAAGAAGAGGAGGGAGAGGAAGAGGAAGAAGAAGAAAATGAGGAAACAGGAAGAAGAAGATTAAACACATTTCATCACGTTTGAAAATGATCATGAAGAGAAGCAGCAGATCCTCGATAATAATTCACAACCTATAGATTGAGTTTAGTTCACATCATATTCAGAGGCACTGACAGGAAACACGGGTTCATCCAGTTGATCGGTTTCAAACTGAGCTGCAACATCCTGATGCACGACGCCGCTCACGTTATCGATTTTATTTGACAACATGTTGACTCAGAGTTTGTCTCCTGGATTTGATTTAGTGACGACGCGGCAGCTTCACAACAACTCGCGCTGACAGGCGACGATAAATTCTCACACGATGCCGAGAAAACTGTTTGAAAACCTCCTGAAGAAAAAGCAGATTTACAGTTTCTGCTGCTTCGGTTCAACAGACTAATGAAATAAAGACGTGATCTCTGCCTGTGGAGGGAAATAATAAAATTAATGAATCAAATTAATCTAAAAATATCCTCAGTGTCAGGAGGTGAATTTACAGCATCACAGGAAACACTGAGACGTGTGTTTGAATAAACCTCCTCTGTTTGAATCTGGGTTCACTGGAGGTTTCTGCTCCGATGTTCTGAGGTCAGGACGGAAACGTTGAGGCGAAAACATAAAGTTCATAAAGTTTAAAGTAAAAAAAACACACAAACACAAATAGTTTCAAATGGGTTCTGATTAGGAAGCGTTTTTAAAAATGAAGTTATTGTTGCTCTCACAATGTTGAGAATAAGATAATAAAGACAAAGTGATTAATATATTTAGTAAATGTCTTGATTGTACATTTATATTTTCACATTTCTGTAGTTAAATTAGCAGCGTTAGCATCAAAACTGTAGAAACAAAGAAATCAGCTGGTCACAGTAAAGATCAAGAACCTGGAGCTGCAGCGAATAATCAATTAGTCAATTAGCAGGAAGTTAATTGGCGACTATTTAACAAAACCCCAAAAAAGTAGAAGCTTCTTGTGTCAGAAATAATAAAAAGTGCATGTGGTTTACAAACAGATGTGTTGTGATGCTTTAAACTGTGAGTGTTAAAAATCACACAACGGTTCACAGGTTAGAGCTGCAGGCGTGTTCACGAGCAGCGCACACAGACACACACACACACACACACACACACACACACACACACACACACACACACACACACACACACACACACACACACACACACACACACACACACACACACACACAGAGAGATTCAGCGACCTGCTCAGTGTGTTAACGTCCAGACAAACACCCCCACTCCCCTCTGGCAGCCTGTGCACACTCCTGCTGGAAACAGCTGTAACATCTGTCTGTTCCAACATCTGCCACCGTCCGACCCCGAGGTAAAAACACACACGTCCTGTTTTATGTATGAAGCTGAACTGTCTCGTGTGTCAACCTGAGTGAAGGAGCTGACGTCTGATGTGTGGGGACAGTTTACTGCCCCCTGGTGACCGCTCACACTCAGAGCACCGCTGTCATGGTGAAGGTGTGTCTAACAAATTGAACCTTTGTTTTTACCTTGAGACACTTTTATGATTTATTGTTTTTCAAATTGATTTCTGTTCATGGATTTAATGTCAGGCATAAAAGAAACTAAAGAAAATACAGAAAACAAGACAAAGAAATAATAAACTCATAAAATGAATATAAGAAAATCCATAAAAAGTATAAGACATTAAAAACTTTTCTTTCTAATCCTGCACCGTGTTTTTTACTTTAACAATCAGTTCTGTGGTAAAAACCAGGAGTCAAACAAGTTTTATGTCAAATTAAAATCTGTGTTCGTCAGACAACAGGACGTGAATGACGACGTCTCATTGGACGACGTGAAACTGTCACAGGTATTTTTTTTTCACCCTCCAGAAAATAATCGATGATGAAAATAACCATTAGTCTCAGCCCTGAATTCCCGACTGTCTTTGATTCGCTGGTGTGAAGCTGCAGCTGATGCGCCTCAGCCTGGTAACAGACGTGTTTGTAGCGTTAGAGTCTCGTGGCGATAGAAGAAGAAAGTGTCTGGTCACAGATGTAAATCTTCTGATAGGAGCAGCGAGCCGCCGTGTATCCATGGACAGAAGAAGAGGGAGCGTTAGAAGAGGGAGGCGGTGTGGGAACATCCAGACGAGGGCCTGTCGCTGGGATTTATGTGGAGCCTTGAGCAAACCCCTGCAATGTTTGGGGTGGGGTGGGGGGGGAGGGGGGGAAAGGCAGCCTGTATTTTACTATAAGAAGCTGCAGCTGGAATTTAATGTGCATGTCGTGTTTAAAACAACTGAGCTGTTTTTACACTTTACTGCCTGCAGGAGGGAGGTTGTGTTTTCACCTGTTGACTTAACTCCGGCTCATTCACAGTCGTGTTACTGTTGATTAAAGAGCGTCGTCCTCGTCAAATAAAGGAATAAACGAAATGAGAAAACTACTGAGGAGATGTTCACAAAAAGAAACGAGTCGAGAAACAACAAATTAACTTCTGGCGTGATTCCCGACGAAGGGGCGGATCCAGATTTATAACATTTCGAGATTTAACCAGGGAAGAATTCATGGATCTTGATGAAATAATTAAAATCAAGAACTCTAAAAGGTGCTGACATCTATGATCCTGATGGATTTGGTGCAGGTCTGGAGGTCTGATCTAATTTATAGTTCAACGCGTGTTTGTATTTTCACAGAAACAGCGTGAAGATATTTTTATTATGAGTTTATTACAATCAATGAATGATAAACTGCTGTTTCAGTGGATTCTGATTTATTCCGCTGACTGTTGCAACTCCTGACGTGTGGACATTTTCCACGTCCTTATTAGTATTACTTATTTATATCTACATTTATTTCTCTTCCATTTATTAAACTCCATTACCTTCTGCTCTGCTCTGCAGCTCCAGGCCTGTTGCATTAAACACCAACAGCCCACAGCACCTATAAATCCTGATGTTCCTCAGCTACGTGTGGAGCCTGCCCTGTGTTTTCCTGTCATTAGGGCTCCTGGTGGTGTTTAATGAGCTGCCACCTCCACCAGCTTGCTCCTGGCACCACCTCTGTGATTACTGCTCTGCTGCAGCTAACAGCTCTACCTCTGCAGCCGATGGAGGATCTGCAGTCGTCGTGCTTCACTCACATTGTTCAGGGTTTTAACGCCGAGGTCGCTGCCGCTGGTCAGATATCGTACGTGTGTTTTCAGATTCAAGCGTCGGCTCGTTCAGTGAAACGAATAAATGAGGGACGACATTCACTCGGGCAAACGCACAACTTGTCCCAACACACAAACATCATATGGTGCAGTTAGCATAAAAAATATATAGACAACATTCCCTCTGGCATTTTTGGTTATAGCCACTAGGGGGGGGTAGTTAGCTCCCTCATTTGGTGCATTTGAACTACTGTGGAGTACTGTAGTACTGTAGAGTACTGTAGAGTACTGTAGTACTGTAGAGTACTGTAGAACTATTGAGTACTGCCCCTGAAGTGCTGATGCTGCTAGTAATACCATCATAATGTTACCATGGCAACCAAATGAAGCACTTCATTCATTTCCTCCTTTCAAACAGAAAGACTACTCCCCCCCCCCACCCCACCTGACAACACGCCCACGTCAGACGCCGTCTACAAACCAATCAGAGTCAAGTACAGGTAGACTCCGCCCACGTAGGTGATGACCACAGGACGTACGTTTGTCAGACTAAATTCTTTAGTCGCTAAATTACAAAGTGAAACCAAAACAAACAGTTCAGATGAAACTTGGAACAAACACATGAAGC
The DNA here is from genome assembly GCF_022539355.2 of Hippoglossus stenolepis. Lineage (NCBI taxonomy): Eukaryota > Metazoa > Chordata > Actinopteri > Pleuronectiformes > Pleuronectidae > Hippoglossus > Hippoglossus stenolepis. The sequence continues at coordinate 19,067,731 of NC_061503.1, read as the reverse complement.
TTCAGACTCTCAGACAGGAAACGACCTCAGACTGTGGCGAGTTTCATTATGATGTTTCGTTCGGGGACAGAGGACACGCCCCTCTCGTTTGAACATATTAACGTTATGAATAATAAGTTGAAGGAACATTCACTGAACTCAGCTCAGCCACGGCGACAGAACCAGAATCCTTCATCTCCACCTGAAGCTAATTCATCAAATCCCCAGGTTCAATCACCGGGTCTGACTGCGACTAATTACACGAAATAAAAATGTGTTTGTCCCCGCAGACACACACCACACACACACACACACACACACACACACACACACACACACACCACACACACACACACACACACACTGGACATGATTCATTATTCTGACTTCATTATAGTTGAGGGGAGCCTAAAAACCGGGTGAGTGATTGTCACTGTGCCACTGACGCCATATTTCAGCTGCCTGGGACCTGCTCCAAACATTTCTCATTACAAAGCTGTAAGTGTGTGAGCGTGTGTGTTTTGGTTGTACAACCTTGACCAGCGTCGGCCCGGCGCCCTGACAGAGGCCGTTTGTTAGTTTTACGGTTTCATCGAGCGGAGGTCTAATCATTTGTAGACGTCTGTGCTCGGCTCAAATTTACTTCAAGTCATTTTCCTCCGGAGCGTTCGATCTGGAGACTGCAGCTCGTTGACGTGTGCAGAGGAACATGCGTGTGACACGTCTCAACACACAGGACACGCAGTGTGAGACGTGAGGGCGTAAAAACCACAAGGAGACAGAGGCTGAAGTCTCAAGATTTAAAACACGCAGCTGCTGCAGAGCTGCAACAATACGTTCTCCTGAAACTCACTTCTTTCCTGTGACTTGCACATAAAGATTGTTCCCGATGTTATTTATGGGTTTGAGTGAAATGTTTTTATTTTGTTCTCGACTAAAACATAAAACTCTAAGACTAAAAGAAACTAAAACAAGGGTGAGGTTCACTAACTAGGATTAAAACTAAAAAAAGGGAATACAATTAAATTACAATTGATTAATTAAGTTAACATTTAATTTAATTTGCAGACAGGGGAGAAAAAGTGAAACTGTTTGTTTATTTTATTCGTTATTTAATCGTCACCAAAGATGAACGAGTGTTAGAAAACAACCGTTTCTTTATTACGTCCATAACTTTGCACATAAACAAACAAAAGGTGAGAAAAGATGACTACAACTCCCAGAGTGCACTTGGGTATAAAAGGCCCACAAACTGCAGGCAGCAGCTGGAGATGAGAAACTAGATCCTGGACTGAATCAACGAGAAGAGAAACAAACTATTGTGTACGACAAAGATCCACGTCTGTTCTCTGTGGCAGCCGAGGCTCATGGGTATTGTAGTATTTAGAGTATTTGCTCTACGATAGTTCCAGGAGACTCGTGTTTCTCTGTTGAGGGAATCTGAGGAAACTCAAAGAAGAAAACTGTAATAACTTATTAATACTGTTATTAATATTTCCGTTAATGTTCTGTATTTTCCCAGACACCCCCTCCCCTCTGTCCCCCTGTGACCTCACCATGGACTCATTTATTTATTCATGCATTTTATTTTTTCATCACGTCTGTCATAGCGTTGGTCTGGTGGAGGGACACTCGTCTCTCGTCTCTCGCTCTCGTTGATTCTCTATTCAGAGACGGTTAATTACGGAGCGAAGCTCGGCAGCAGGAGTGAGTGAAGAAGCAAAAAAAAAAATATGGGGCTCCTCCATCCACAAATTATAATATCCAGCTCTCCGGGGCACTGGAAAATTAAAATAAAACCCAAACACGATCAGGATGCGGAACGCCAGCCGAGCTATATTTGGAACGAGGTCCGCCTTTGCTGAATACAGAATTTCTCCAAACTGTTGCCGGCAGGGAGTCTGAGGATCCAGGATCACAGGGAACCAGATGTTACGCTTTAAAACGAGGCCGTGATTGGCTCCAAACAGCCGAACCTACGACCACACGTGTTAGGAACCGAGCGAGTTTCCCTTCAGCTGCACGGACTCCGGCACAGATTCATCATCACCGTGAGGATCAGTCCTAGAAACGGTCGTGTTCCTGCAGCGGGTCGAGAGTAACTTAGTTTGACCTCTGGATCAGTTCTCCAGGATCAGGACTGAGGTGGTCGATCATCATCAAGAGGAACATTTACTTATGAATTTAAGTTTTAACACCAACTGCTGCTGCTGAGTGAAGGTGGAGGCTTCAAACTCTTAACGGACAAAGAACGACTGGGACTATTTAAGAAAATAAGCTCCAGTTCTGCTTCGTCCGTCTCGGATGTTACTGGACAATAAGACGCCAGTTATTCGTTTTCAATTCTTTTCTGTTCACGTGTTTATCGTTGGAAACTAGTTGGAGTGAGTCTCTTCTACCTCAAGCAAAGAAAATATGTTTTCACACGCGTCTGTTTGTTTATCAGCAGGATATAAATCTGCTAAACTCACTTCCACCCGGTGCAGGGATGAGTCTGAGAGGAACCGGTGACGTTTCTGTACAGATGCAGAACCAGGATTGTTTCATTTCAACATTTCATGACTTTTTTTTTAAAGGTAAAATTGCACAGATCTTTATTTTACACTGTTAAAGATTCATATAGGTTATCAAACCACTTAATTCTCATAGTTCTACTTTAAACGACCTGATAAGAGCTCGATACAGAAACTGGGAGAAACCCTGAAGATTAACCTCAGTGAAAACATCCTCTCTTCATCTCTCTGGTCTACATCATCTTCCTCAGTCCGCCCACGTCATCCACCTCCCTTAAAACCACAATGCACTTACAACCACTGTCCCAATACAACCATAGGAATATACGAGACACAGCTAATTATTGCATAAATATTCAACGTACCCACAGAAGAAACCAGAGTGTGGAGCAGACGGGGAGCGAGCGAGACGACGGGAGTGAGTGAAAACACGCTTCAGTGTTTGAGTCACAGATTCCAGTTCCTGTGGGAGGTGCGTGATTCAGTGAACGTACTCCAAGAGTAAAATAAACTTCATCTAAACACTGAGGTTTGATGCCAATTCCCACCGTCGCATACACGCGAACCCGGAGTGAACCGGAGTATTTTCACTCTTCAAGGTTTTTAATCTTTGAAAAGTTTTCCCAGAGTCGCTGCAGTTTTCACCGAGTTTCATTTACAGAGTTTTGGGCGGATTTTAGAGGAATTAGAGCAGAATATGGGAGAATGAGCTTGTAAATAATGATTTGTTTTAATTTAAAGATAATAATCTTGTTTGTATTAGAGATGAATCTGTGTCTGATGGTATGAAAACTGTCAGACTGTAGTTTTATGTCATGTGTCAAAGTCTGAGAGGAATTCATGTTTGTTGTTCTGTTTATTTGGCAGGTGGTCGTCAACATGACAAACTCCCCTGTGTCTTCCCTGGATGCTGAATTGGCTGCAAGAGAGAGCAGGAACTAAGTTGGTGTGTGTGTGTGTGCGTTTGTGTGCGTTTGTGTGCGTTTGTGTGTGTTTGTGCTGAGGACTGATGGGATGAGGAACGAGGGCTTTAATAAAAACCAGGTACATTTATAGCACAAATGCTCCCACGTGATGCGTCCCCGTGACATTTATCCGCCGCTGATGCCGTTACGCGGTCAGCAAACACTGACATTTGTCACTGCATCAACATCGGCCTCACGCACGTCGTCTTTCTGCCGTCGTCTCTGAGAATCTGAGCCTTCCAGGTCGCTCGTTACACCGAGAACAAACCACTCAGACTTTCCACCAGACGAATCATCTTCAAAGAGAATAATAATTCAGGACAGACGATGATGAGGAGAAGCGGCGGAGACGTGGTCCTCTTCACCCTCCTCTCTCATCCTCTGTCTCGTACTGGATGTGTGATCAGCCAGTCTGAGCCATGCCTCCCTTTTCTTTCCTTCCCACTCACATCAGCTCAGTTCGGTCCGAGGATCAATCTCCAGGACACTCATCAATTTACCAACACTCGGGATGCGGTCGGTCCGCGGTGCCATTAAACCGGGATGAGAGGCGGCGTGATGAGGATGTCAGATGAGAGCGAGGTGGGCGAGCGCAGGTACTGAAGTTTTCAAGCAGCCAACTTCCATCACGGAGGTATGATTGAATTCAGGCCCTGAAGACCAGACAGCTAATGCATATGCCTCTTTTACGTACGTGCACTAAAAGTGCTGCAGCTGCAGAAGCACTCCAGCCTCTCTCCGCACCTCTCAGCCAATGACAACACGGCGCCCGACATCAATTCCAGCTCAAGGAGGAAGTCGTCGTAATTAGAAAGTGATATTTTTGGCTCGTCTGAGGCCGGGTCGCGACCTGAAGGTGAGTAATTGGTATCATTGAGTGAACAGTGGGACGAGTCAGGGACGGAGGTCTATTAGTGGACACTAATCAGTGTCTCGCACTGGGAGGAAGCAGCTGGAGGACGCCAGGAACAACAGGACCGACGGTGCTGAGCTGTGTTCGTCTGGAGAGTTTGATCCCAGTCAAATGAAACCACAATGAGGACGAGGCACGGAAACGGTCACATTTACCCAGAAGGACTCGAGCGACTTAACGCCGACCGTCACTCACTCAATCGTGAGAACTCTTACGTATTAATATATGCAACAAAAAATACTTGAGCTGCAACTAGGGCAACCCCCGAGTCTTTGAAATGTGACGAGCATGATTCATTTATCAATAGTGGGACAGAACATTAGCGTCTCTGTGTATAAATATCAATGACGGAGCCAAATTACTGCTGCGACAAAGACGAGTGATGAAATAACACTTTTCTTATGTATTTAGGTGAAGAGGAAGAAAAAAATCCTTCAGGGTCTTTGCAACACGACGAATTAAAAAAGGTTCTGAAATGGAATATATTGATTTAATTAGAACACTGGGATTAAGATGGATTATAATTACATAATTAACGTAATTTGGTAAGTAGGTATTTACTAATTTCATAAAACGATAGGAAACAAATATCCAGAAATCAAGTTATTTAGTTATACTATCTGACATATTAAGCTAATGACTGCAGGACGCGGTGTAATATTATTTATTAGCATCTCGCTACAACACAACTTTTGCAGATTTCGCGTCACAGTCGGCGACGTTGGTCAAACTTCTGCTTCAGACCAGTTTCTTTACTCTGGAGATTTTAAACATGATATTCAGGGTAAAGAACAATTAACTTGTCAGACACACAATGAGAGTCAGGTCTTATCTGCGTCTCAGCTTTGTCAGGGAGCTTGTGTGCTACATGAATAACTCAAGTATTGGGATTGACGAATGGACGGGAAGGTTCAGGAGAGTGAGTTTGCTTCAACCTCAAGGACGAGGGAAACTCTACTGTTTGTATTTTGTCCAGAGAAGCATCTTTGTCAATCTGGAAGAAACCATCACTCAGCAGAGGAGGAGGTTTAAAACAATTCTGTCCTGCGTTCTCTCACCGGACGTCTCAATACTCAATCACACCCCACCTCACGGTTGAGCCAGCCTCTAACTCGAAGGTCGGCAGTTCGATCCCAGTCTTCCCCATTCGTAATGCCGAAGGGTCCTTGGGCAAGATACTGATACTGACTGACTGATGTTTTAACGACCACCAACTCGATGTGATTTCTTTGAGACAACGACAACAGAGCGAAGAGCAGAAACCTTCCCCGCAAAGATCTCTCTTAAAATCCTACAACCTGACATCCTAAAATATTATCAGTTGAATATCATCTTGCTTTAAAGCAGTTTTCCTAAAATACCCGTCCATGGTCTTTACTAAAACTAGACTAAAATAATTTACTCCTTTCCATTTCATGTTCTCCTGAGGAGATCCTGCCCTGACTGGGGGGATGTCGAACATCCTCCTTAGCCGACAGCCTCCGAGACCACGTTTTTAAAAATGCAATTAATCTAATGAAACTGGTGTTTCTGTCTAAAAATACACCGCCTGCAGATGGTGAACTAGCATGATTTGCCCCAGTCATGTTACATGAGTGGTCGTAAGTCAACTGGTGTGGGAGAGACGGAGTGAGCCGGGCAATTAAACAAGACGGATGATCTCTGAGGGGCGGGGGGGGAAGTCCACTCAGCGGAGGAGGCAGCAGCTTCAGAGTCTGTTTATACACACGTGCATAATTTCACCATTTCAAAGCTTCCAGTCGACTTGCTGATAACGAAACCACCGTAAGTGGATCAGAAATAAGAGGCAAGTGGGAGAAAAGACCAAAACCCACGGAATCTCAAGAACTCGTTCCGACGCGCAGCGAGGACGTTCTCGATCCTTTTACCTGGCTTTCAAAAGGTCTTTCATCCGTCAACTGGTAACTGGAGGGGAGTCGATTTAAAGGGGGACACTGGGACCCAGATGTGTGATGTCACCGTGTGTCAAGGACAACACGTCTCTGATCGCAGGAACACGAGGGGGGGGGAAACTTTTCACCGTTTCATATACGATCTGTAAAGTTTAACCTCTGCTCACTTTAACATATCAAACCGCTCTGTGGTGCCTTCTCCTCCCAGCTGCACTAATAGACTCAGACTGCGGTCTACATCCATCTCCGCCCGTTATCCCCGATCTCCTCCGTACTGCCCCCTGGTCTCCTCGTAGCCCTCGACCTGCGGGGCTGACAGCTCGCTGGGCTCGGAGCCAGAGCTGATACTACTGTCTGCTGTAGGTCAGCCTCCTCTGGGGAGGGCAAGCACACAATCCCAACATGGTTAACAACAGGTCACGGCCCCGGTGGCTCGTCGGGTCACACGTCTCCCTCTCATCGTGGGTCACAGCTGATAACGACTGGTTCCTGAACTCATCTGCGTGTTCAGCTGCTAAAGCACAGTGTGGCTCAACAGAGGAACATGTGTCGAGCAAAAAACATCTCGTCACTTCCTCACACAATCCAGAAATGAAATATCTGAAATACCAAAACATCCCAGACCCAGATGTTGCTTTACGAGCTCAGAGTCTGTAGAGGTTTGAATCCTCTGCTTCCCTCAGTGTCTGGTCAAGAGAAGAATTAATTCTTGTTTTATTTGTTTGTCTGTGCCTCTGGGTTCCAACCCTCATCTGTATCTGGGTGAAAGGCTTCAGCATCTTTTGCAGTGATTGTTGATCTGAATGTGCGGGCAGTGATTTATAAGTTTGGGAGTTTGGGTTGTTGAAGGTTCCCACAGGGACGACATTCTGTGGATGTGACGGTGAGTGAGTTTTAAGTGTGAAATAAACCTGCGTTCATCGCTATATTTCAGTTATAAGGCTCCTGTTGTTCTATCTTTATTATCGTCTCTCTTCTTGTCAACAAATCCCACGAAAACAGTAAAAAACCAACAACGTGCTCGTCTGTGTCGCAGAACTTAACGACCTCCCCGAGGCGTCTGTGGCTCTCAGCCCGGAGCCCCTCGTTTCCAGTGAGGACGTAAATCTCACAAAAAGAAACTTCAGAAGCTTCGTACGTTCTTCAGACGAGAGTCAACATGAACCTGAATTAATGGGGGAATATATTCACTGGTAGATTAACACATAATCACTGTGTGTATGGATTCAGCAAAGACGGTAAAAGAAAACACACCGGGGCCGGAAAGTGAATGTGGAGGTGGGGGTGGATACCACAGTGTGATTGACAGCTAGTGCCATCCAATGGGTGCAGGTCACAGGACATGGGGGGTTGCCACTTGGGAATGAGTCATAATAATAATAACAACAATAATAATCATATTAGAGGGCTGATTAGGTCGCAATTTTCTGTCCGAACCCAAGAGAAAACTAACCGAACCCAGCTCGGCCAATCAGATCCAGACGAGTCCCGCTGCCTCTCGTCAGGTGTCAACGCTCGACGTCACGTTTCTTGGAAACAATGAAGCTCGTCATCGTCAGAAGAAGAAAAACAAACGAGAGGCTCTGCACAAATATTTGTTCGTAACATCAGAGGATTTTCGGACTTCAAGATCTTTTCACAGGATTTGTTGACAATGAAAACAAAGAGTGGTGCCAGACGCCCCCTGCAGGCAGCGGCTTTGCTTCTTTCAGACAAAGATGCAAAATGCAACACGTCAACTTGGACATAACTGGGTTTGGAGAACTCATGTTAAAGAAGTGCAGAGTTCACAGAGCTGCAGCCGCGAGGGGGTTTCCTCTCCGGCTGCAGACCAGACTCACTGAGGGGATGGAGCCCAGAATCTCAGCTGTATAATAGGCTCCTGATCAAATTTGCTCTGTAATCGATTGCATTACTTCACCAGCGCAGCCTCGGTGCTTTTGTGCACAGTCTGTGGTTTAAACGGATCATTTGCTCTGGTGCTGACCAGAGTTAACGTCTCTCGTTTGTACGAGATGGATGTTTGGACTCAAACTTCATGTAAGATTCTTGTAGATTCATGTTTCAGGAAGTCCTGGAAGCTTCGACAAACGGTCAGATAACAACAGTTAGCGATTAGCGCTCTTTCTCTCGTCCTTCGAACCAACTACGTTTACTCCATTTCCATCTAGTTATTAAACGACCTCAGCGTCAGTAATAAATCAAATATCGAGATACGATTCAACGTGGCAATCAAAAAACAAAACTTGCGATAAATGGGTGAATCATTGTGCGACCACTAAATCTACTCGCGTATCTAAATAAGACGTCTGACGGTTCTGAAGCCGCACAGTGGATTTTGGGCTCCAACAGTAACTAGGCCAGTGATTTAATTATAATACAGAGTTACATAACAAACACAAGAATCATGCAGCTGTTCTAATGTCAGATACGGAGTCTGGTCTCTGATCTGAAATCTGTTTGTCAGTCAGCGACTCTTCGTTCAGATCTACATCAAAGAATCGAGGGAAAACGGCGTCGATGACTCGGATTAAAACTTCACTCTCTCTCTCTCTCTCTCTCTCTCTCTCTCTCTCTCTTTCTCTCGCTCTCATTCTCTCGCTCTCGCTCTCCAGGCCGGCACAACTTGATTCCAGCAGGTTGCAGACAGAGCCGGGCCCCTGCAGTCCCCACATGTACAAACTGATATCAAGGCTGCATCAAAGTGAATTCTCAAGCCCCAGATTGTGAGTCACTCGACGCTCCAGAGAGAAATTTAGAAGACGACGAGAGGGCAGCGAGCGTTGCCACCGGAGAACAGACGCCGTTCGCTCCGGCCTCATCAGCCCCCGCACGCCGACTCTGTGGCAAACACACAATCACAAGAAGGAATAAATCACTTTGCATTTCAACCAAGTGCAGTGCCGCGTCCCCAGAGCGTGTTCAGAACCGATGATTAGTAATACGGCCCTGGAGAGGCGGCGAGGATACAGAGAGAGTAGGGGGGGGGGGGGTTCATGTGCCTTTTAAGAACAGGACTTGATAAGAGACGTTTTGTGGAGGAGATGTTAAATTCACCAGTTTGCTTCAGTGCACTGAGGTCCCCCCCCCCCGATATTAAAAGTGAGCACCAGGGGGAAGCGTCGTTTCAAAGTATCTGACGTAAAATCTGACTTGTTCAAACATAACTGGATAATAAATGTGCGGCTGCAACTGTACAAGATCAGGTCCTTGTGTGACGCCATCGCTCTAGAAGCTTCCCACAGACGCCCGATATGAAATGTTGAAAAAGCTGAATATTTTACAAAAAGGAGGATTTGAGAAATAATATTCGAAATGTTCCGAATGAGCTTGAAATCTTGAAATCAGTTGAAATATGGAGGAAAAATTGTGGCTGAAAAATGTACGGAACCACAATTTGATATGTGGTCGCCAGTTCTCGTCGTTCAGGCGAAGTTTTGTGCGAGTTAGAGGCGTGTCCGGGCAATTGAGGAGGAGGAGCTAAACAACACTTCAATCACGAGTCTTGGCCTTGTTTAAACCAAACTTCTCAGAAACATGAACAATCGAACATATAAGATAAGAAACTACTTAAAATGACCGAAACCATCTTCTGACGTCTACTTTGACTTTTCAGTTTGATCCATGTCCCGTGTGCTAACATGGAGCCCCCCCCCCACTGCCAGCCACCAGGGGGCGACCGAGACACTTTGACACAACTCGGTTGTCTTTACTTTATTGACGATAAAGCGACCTCAACGCTGGAGAACGTCCAGCTCTGTTCCACGTGAAGGTCAACCCAGGTAAGCCGGCGCCGCTCACTTTCCTTCGTCCTACATGACAAACGCTCAGTTTGGCTTCTCTCCGTCCTCTCACCCCCCCCCCTCCTCTCCCTCTCCGCTATCTTTCCCCTCTTTTTTCCCGGTTCTCTCGGGGCTATGCAAAGAAGCCGGATAATCTTGGTGCATGCAGCCTGCGAGTGTCCCTCTGCAGAGAGTGAGTGGATCACTACAGCGACAGAACATCCTCTGGTGCAGGATGTGGCAGCGAGAGAGCAAACGGCAGAGCGAGCGAGTGAATGCTGGATGAAGCGTTACCTGGGTCGTGGTCCTGTGCAGGTTGATGTCCCCCTCTGGCCGAGGCTCTACATGGCACTGATGTAACTGTGCCTGCACGAGTGTGTGTGTCTGTCTGTGTGTGTGTGTGTGTGTGAGTGTGTGTGTGTGTGTGTGTTAAGAAGCAATGAGTGCGGTTGAGGAGATGGGGAGAGTGCACAGTGCAGTGTAGAAGATTGGAGGCAGGGTACTCACTATGAGCTAAGACTGAGCCTCTCCCTCTCTCTCTCTCTCTCTCCCTCCCCTCCTCCCCTCCCTCCCCCCTCTCTCTCTCTCTCTCTCTCCCTTTCTCTCTCTCTCTCTCTCTTCTCTCTCTCTCTCTCTCTCTCTCTCTCTCTCTCTCTCTCTCCTTCTCTCCTCCTCCTCTCTCTCTCTCTCTCTCTCTCTCCCTCTCCCTCTCTCCCTCTCTCTCTCTCTCCCTCTCTCTCTCTCTCTCTCTCTCAGAGTATAATCCCTTCCACAGTCTACAGGGACGAGCTGCAAATGAACCGGCTCTATCTCTCCCTCTCTTTCTCCACTTCCCTCTTGTTCTGTATCTCGTCTTTGCACATGAGCCCCGAGCAGAATTACCCCCTCCCCGCCGCTTCCCACCCCCCATGCCTCCACCTAGCAGGCAGATAAGCCAGAATAGCAGAGAGCAGTCTTGCCCTTAATGACTGCTACAACTCTATCAAGCCACTTCCCCTCCGCCGAGGTCCTCACTACGCCGCCACGTGAGCAGCGACCCCCCCGAGAGGCTGGACCCTCGCTCCAGCTGCGTTCTTTAGACGCATGTTTGTTTCCTGCACGATCAAAAACACCTTGATGTCGTTTCGTGTTTGGAGTCTGGTTTATTTCTGCGGCTGCATTTTCAGAGTTTCTAATTTCTGGCAGCGCTTTAAGATGCAAACGTTAGTGAGTCAGAATATCGTTTATCCCATCTGGAAATGTCTGGCAGCGTTTTTAAAACAGGCTGCATGTGAGACAGTGAATCTCAGAGAACTCGACTGCCTGCGTTATCTAATAAACCCGAGTTCTCTGACACTGAAGCGTCTGAGATGAGTTGAATCTGATGTTTGTAAGATTCCTGGTGTTTAAAGGCCGAGCTCAACCAAACGTTCCTTTGACCAGTAAGTGTAAAAAACAAGTTTCACTGGGAACGGAGGAATATTCTGTCATCAACCTGTCGACAGTGAAGAGGAACCAGGACGTTCTTTTGTCCCGGAGACGTATTATTGTCACCAGGGCTCAAACCATTATTCCCATAATCGACTACATCTGCCATCTATTTTCTCAAATCAATCAAAAATGCTCATCTCTGTTTCACACGAGCCCGAGGCGACATCTTCAGATTCACTTCCTGTGAGTAACAGTCCAAAACTTAAAAGGGTATTTACTGTGATGAAAGAGTTCAGAGAGGACGTCTGCAGACGTGTGAAACCAAGAGAGTCACTGTACAACTATTTAAAAAGAGACAATCAGCACAGAAGCAAAGATGCAACTTGAGAATTGTGGAGGTTTTTGCTCAGACTGTCTGTTGCTGCCGCTCCTCTTTTCAGCCTCTGTCTCAAACACTTGGTTTTATCGAAGTTGTCGGATTGAACTTGTGTCTTGTGATTGGGAGCCTTGCAGCAACAGGAGGTCGACACCGACATAAAACACTTTCAGACTCTCAGACCTTTCAGTTTCGAGGGGGTCTGGGCTTCGGCTCGGTTTCATTTGCGACTCTTTCCAGAGACAGAATGTGTTTGTAGGTAGAATCATTTCTACCCTGGATTCTCAGTTCATCGTCTACGGTCGGCAGCAGCAGAGTGAACCGATGATGTTCAGTTAGTTTCCTCCGGCTGGATTTACACATCCATCTGCATGTGTCCTTTTCCGTAACGCAAGGAAGAATTTCCTCCTCTTCCACTCAAGACGCCGCCGATTCCTAATTTAGATGGAGTGTGTTCCTCCCCACCCACGCGCCCAGGCCCTGGCTGTGTGTATCCATGATGCAACAGCGCTCCGGCACGTCGAACCCCTCGTCTCCCCGTGATGGCTGCGGGGGGGAGACGCGAGGCCGGCGGATTATGAGCGTGTCAAATTGGCAGAATGTATTAGCGTCACACCGACCACCGTCATATTTACCCCCACTAGTCAATTATCAAGATAGATAGCTGAAACAGATAATAGCCCACGATGGCGCCTGGACCCATTTTCTGCTTAGTGGACAGAGAGCGATGAGGGGAAGGGGAAGGAGAGGAAGCATTAGAGATGTTGTGATACTTCCAGCACAGCCAGAATCTGATCGGGTCGACCGAGATAGACGGAGGGAGAGGTACCAAATAAAAGGAGCCCTGTGTTATTGCAGGCGAGGAGCCCGGGTGGCAGAAATATGGAGGGAGAGGCACACTTGTCATCCCAATGAAATCATTCTCCAAGGCTGCTGAGGAAAGCGAGAGCTGCACAGAGACGACGGCCGTGTGCGTGTGCATGTGTGTGTGTGTGCGTGTGTGTCGTGTGTGTGTGTGTGTGTGTGCGTGTGCGTGTGAGACAAGCCAGAAAGAGACAGAAAAGTCTGACCATAAATAAAAAAAAAACTGTTTGCCGATTAAATCTTGTTTTGCTTTCGGGCGTCTTTTCTCTGTCGTCCTCTTAAATCTGCGTCTTCTTCTCTCGACAACACAAACACGACCGTCACAAACACTCAGTGATCTAAAAATAATCAGACGCACAAATCTGTGCTACACGTTGAACAGATTTCACTCCAGAGCAACTCAGAAGGTCCAAAAAGGTGAAAACGCCACGACTGCGGCTATTGATTGTGATCATGTGACGTGCAACATTCATACTTCAACTAATAATCACCACTTTACAAGTCCATTACAATGCATTTTGGGTAATCGGATCGCAGTCAGAGCTCGACCACATGTGTGCAGGTGTAAACGCAGCCATGATGTGACCACACTGAACACGACAGAGCGGTTGCAGTTTGTACATAAACACAGAATTTAAAGGGGATGAGGAGAAGACAACAGTGAATTGATGGAAGTTTGAACGCCACCAGATAAAGGTGCTTGAAGAAAACCTGCTCCACAGTTTACGTGACCTCAGACAACGACACAAGGTGCATGAGCAAGACAACACATGAGATAGAACATCTGGGGACGGACCTGAAGACAGATGTTAACAGATGTTTCCCATCCAGACTGAGTCTAAGAGGATCTGATCAGGATCCACATGGCGATGAGCGGCCATGTGATCCTTTTATAATGAAACCCCCGATAAAGAGGTCTGGAGACTTTCTGAAGACGCTGCATCTTTATCAGCTTTTAATGAAAGAAGTTCTTCATGAAACTTTTCTTCTGTGTCACGCAGCTCCGCTACAATAATGAAATAATTTCCACCTCCTCGTCTCGCTCCTCGTTTCAGATAGACCATTATCCCAGTGAACGCAGGCTTTTCATTTGAGAGCGATCGGGGTTTCTGAAGGACCATTCTGTATAATCAGCAAATGAGCAGCTTGTTAAAACGTCGCAATTTACTCGTCAACGCGCCGTTTGTTGCGTTTGCTTCCAGAGGACACGTGTCGGAGCTGTCACGGCAGCTTAAGAGATAACAAAGAGCAGGAGACGGAGGCCGTCACGTAGCCAACACACACACACACACACGCTCAGCTCATAAAAACACCGTTAACAAGCAGACGCCTGCTTAGACACACACATTCTAAACCGCAGAAAGTCTGTTTTATGAATAAAAACACATTTTCTAATTATACAATAAGAGAAATGAAACATTTTCCCAAACGACAGAAAATCAGGGGAAAGTTTAAAGTCACGAAAACTCGTGTTTCTGTTAAAAGGTAGGAACTAAGTTTACAGGTTGTTGTGTCTACCCAGGTCACTTAGGGAGGAGCACACAAAAACGTGTCACTTTATTCAAAGATGGACGACGTGACAGCTCCACAAGTGAAGCCAATTCATCTTTATCACCCCCTGGTGGTTGGCTGCAGTATAGGCCATAAACCCCGCCTCCTCCATGTTAGTGAATGAGACAGGAAACAAACTAAAAAGTCAAGATATTTGCATACATTTTTGGAATTGGTTCTTGTGACCAGTGTTGGTCAAGATTGAATCCTGTCCTTTCATTTCCCATAATGCACTTCACTTCTCCTTTTTCCTTACAACTCAGACGTGTAAAATGTCGTTTGGCTATGGGAAACGTTAGATCTGTGCGATGTCGGACTTTGACTCGTGTGAAGCTGATAACAGTAAAGAGGCTTCATCCTGTTTAGCCGACAGGTCACTGACTCACTGACTCACCGACTCACCGACTCACCGACTCACTGGGAACTAACTGTAATGAGCCGGTTTCATGTTATTGGTTGGACCCGAGCTTTCTCTTTTATAAGGTCAAAATGAGTTAAAGTCTATCAACCTTTAATAGACTGTTCTCAGTTTACTGGTCTGGAATAAAGAGATTATTATCTTTTTTTAAACTGACGCTGCTGAAATCATCTCTTCTCCACAGTGAATTCATCAAATAGTTTTTCCTCTCGACAGAAAACAGAATTCCCTCCTGAACACTAAAGTTTCCTCTGAAGCTGCTTCGTGGTTCCCAGTTGTTTGTTGAAGTTTCAGCTCGTCGTTCCCAGTATAAAAACACACATGTTCCAGCACGTTTTAACTGGTGTGCTGGTTTTTTTCATGGTGCATGAAAGCATGGAGCTCAGAGTCCTGTGTGAGCTCTTCAGACGCCCTAGGGGAGACATGGCCATGGGGATGTGGATTTTGAGTGTGAGCGAGGTTACTTCAAGGTTTCCCTGCTGCCGTCACTCATCCTGGGATTTCTCGTGCACAGGGAAACAGACTCAGACTAAATCTGACAACTTTCCCTGAAAGACTGAATCGCAGATATTCATCTGCAGGTTTTTCTTCCTTTCGTTTTGTCCTTGATGAAGTAGATTTCTATCTGAGCGACAGAGAGCAGACGATCAGGCGGCATCACGGTCACACCTCAGCTTCCTGTCGCAGGTCAAACCTCGGTGACGGAGCCGAGCGGCGGCCTTTGTGTCTCTGTGTCGTCACGGTGTCGACAAATCCATCACGTCTGCAGATTCATCAGAGTGAGATCGGATTGAGCTGCAGACGCCAGACACGGCTTCACATATTCCACATTTAACAAGATTCACGCTCAAGTTAAATAATCTGAATCTGATTTTAAGCCTAAAAAGTCCTGAATATATTGAAATACTACAAAGTGAGACGTGATTATATTAATATTAATGTTTAGACCAACAAATGCGTGAATACACACATTTAAGATCGCAGGCTTCTGTCTTCAGAGCCGGATGAGACGGAAATATATGAAAATAAGAACGAAGGAGATTGTGTTTTTATTCTGCACCTTAGGTTGGGATGGTTTTAAATACGTTAATTATGTCAACTTAGCACAAAAAGTATTAAAAAGTATTAAAAGAAATGTTTTAACATGTATATTTTTGTAATGTCTCCACGTGTCAATGTCACGTCTCTGTCTGTAGTTTGAGACGTGGTTATTCTCTCCTCAGCTACTTCTCCTGAAGTGTCAGTAATTCTGACTCTGATATTCCTTCATATCAAAAGATCTTAAATTTCATTCATTATGGTGAAAAGGTCTGAAACCTGACTCGTATATCAGCAGCTGAGACACCACTCGGGGCTTTTAGCTCTTGTATTTTCTTATATTTGCTTAAATTAGTTGAGTTAATAGTCGTGGACGAGGAGATTTCTAAGTGGAATCGACTTCAGACATTAAAGCGAGTTGAGCTTTGTGACCCAGTTTGTGTTGAGTTTTTCTAAAACCCCGCAGCCAAATGAAATATGATTTTTGGGACCAGTCCAACGTGTCCAGAGTCGTCAGATGTCAGAGAGAATAATAATGAGCAGACGGAGGAGAACTTAACCTTAAAGGGCCAGTGTCAGGAAACATCTATGTTTCAGGTTGAATCCCGTGTCCCTGTGGGAACTCTTCATTTATCTCTGGTTATAAAAAACAACATCATCATATTTTACATCCAAATCCACAGTTTAATGACTCGTCCTGCATCCAATCAGAGAGCTGCAATCTTAACCTCCTCCCTGCGACTGTAAATTCTGACGGTTAACGACCGGCAGACAAGGACGGACATCGTCTCATTCATCGGCTGACGTCCTCTGAACTGCTGGTTACTGTCCACTCTGCCACCAGGGGGCGTGATGCACAATCAGTTGGTCCACGTCCCATCTGCTAACATGGCAGAGACCTATACTGCAAACAGCCACCAGGGGATAATTCAGAAGATTTGGCTTCACTGTCATGTCGTCCATCTTTATTTACAGCCTGGTTTTATGGTTTTTGGAAATAAAACAGGTTTCTGGTTAATATTTGACAGTTTAATAGTTTAATCGATGTTGAGAATCATCATCATCAGCTTCTAAAAGTCACCGGAGCCTTTTAGTGGATTATTAATGATCGATAATGGACTTTAAGTGCAAACGCAGGGAGATGATTCACCGAGTTACCTTCGTCACGTCTCACCACTTTGACTCTTTATTCATTTACTGAAGCTTCAGGCTAAAGCAACACGTTCATCAGGTTCTGGCTCCAGACTCGGTTCACTGGTCGATTCCCGTCGACCTCTGTCCGACGACCTCGACTGATCACAAAGCAGAAGCAGAACATTCGCTGGAACAACCTTCACGGAAAATGTTGATACTTTAAAGTGTAAATTAAAAAAAGTCTGGCTAGTATGTCGTGTTTTATAATGTTAGTTTAATTTTTTACATTTATTTATCTTTTTCTATTTTGTTACGTTATTTTTCATGTGCTTTACTATATTCAACTTAATTGACCTTTTACTTTCTTATAATTGATTTAGAACTTTTTTCATTTGTTGCTTTTATCCATCTTAACTTTATTTTATTCAATCTATGGCAGTGTCGGGGGTGCACGTGCACGAAGGTCCCAGATTCCAAGACAGATCCACGGACTAAAACGTGAAAGACGACTTCTACGAGAGAGAAAAGTGCGTTGAAGCCACAACTGCAGCTGAAGACGTCTGCGTGGACGATAAAAACGTTACGGACCGTAGTGCAGTACAGAGCTCTGCACACACCAAGTTAAATATGGTTTTATGAGGAGGGTGACAATTATTTTGATTGATTATGAAACTGTGGCAGGACAAATTAGAACATGACGGACAAACACAGTCCAGATAATTAATGTGAAAGTGATTCCTCTGCCAGCGTCACGTCCACGCCCACGTCCACGCCCTCTCCTACAGCTCAGGGTCGTGCACTGCACTGATCTATTATGTTTCTATTGGTCAATGATAAGTGAAGTCAGGCTGAATAAGTAGAAGTGGTGTGGGAGGGGGTGTCGTCTGGTACCTGCTCTTTATGGCCACAAACTGTCAGTCGGAGGAGAAAAATGGGAACGACTGCGACCGAGGAAAAACCCAACATGACGCAGTTTGTAATTAAGCTGATTTATTAGAGAAAAGCAGGCGGCGGCTCCTCTCGGCTTTATTCCCCCATTTTTCTTGTGCTTTGTGTCGAGCGTCTGGAGGCAGCAAAACTAAAACTCTGATGACACAAACATAAAAGCTGCTGCTCCTGCTTTTTAACGTCAGATCTGTTTTTTTTTTATGTCTTTTTCACCTCGTTCTCTCCGAGCTGATCACACGTCGTCTGTCTTCGTACAGACAGGACGTGTCTGTGAAGTTACACAACTCTGGAGTAACGGCAGTCGTTTCAAACAATAACCAACAGATACTAGAGTGAGAATGATGAACTGATGTGGTTTGTCAGTGGTCGATGTTCACAGAGCAGATTAAAACAGATAATTAATGTCGATAGGTTTTATTTTTTGCATCTAATAGAAAACAAATATTTAATAAGAACTTCAATCAACATTTAAAGCTTATTACCAACATGGATGGTTACGTTTTCACCCCTGCCTGTCCGATTCCGTTTGTTGTGTTTGTCTTGCCCAAGGACACTTCGGTGCCATGGGCTCGAACCACCGTCGTTGTGGTTAGTGGACGACCCGCTCTACCCCCTGAGTTACAGCCGCCCAGTGGAGAAAAACCTTTACTGAAACGTGTGACGACATTTATGTTTACGGGCCTTGTGAGTTCAGGTACAATTCGACATCGTACATCTCTTACAAATAATGATCAGTATCTGCATCGTCAGCGTTTGTCAGGATTTGAATTTGCCAGATGAAAAAAGCGTTTTACGATAAAAGATGAACGAGCAGAACAGAAAGTGCAGCAACACGAGCCGAAGACTTTTAATCACACGTGTCCGTCGACTGTTCCCGTGAGGACGTCAGACGCCACAGCAGCTCAAGTCAGGTCAAGAGGACGATAGAGACGGAAACAACAACGTGAGGAGATACTCCATGTTTTTTTAAACTAATCACAACTCACAAGAACAGGAGTGTGTGTGTGTGTGTGTGTGTGTGTGTGTGTGTGTGTGTGTGTGTGTGTGTGTGTGTGTGTGTGTGTGTGTGTGTGTGTGTGAAGAAGGAAGTGAGCGCGACTCCCCTGATCAGCGTTACTCACACATCGTGTTCCTCTGCTCCACAGACGGAGGATAAATAAATCAGGTGACATGTGCAGACAAACTGAGAAGATGTTCCAGGGTCAAACTTTACAGAGTCTGAGGAGACGAAGCCGAGAATCAACAACGAGGCCGAGAGCTGTTCTCTTTTTCCACGACAATATCGTCCAATGATGAAAACAACTATAAACCTTATTTCATAATCAATGAAGCTTCTGTATCATCACATCAGAGTCGTATCTGCAGCGACTGAAGCGTCCTTGAAGAGAAGCTGAATCTCAGAGAAAGAGCCTCTGCTGCACTTGATGGACACGATCACTGTGTCCCAACCGTAATCTGCACATAAAGATGGACGACGCGTCTCCACTGTCCAGGAATGAAGCCAGAAGAAGAGTCTTCATCAGGGAACGTGGAGCCACGGTATCAAGGTCCCACTGCAACCCATTGGGACTCAGTCTCAGCTGTCAATCATGACCTGTCACCTCGTCTCTATATCAAATTAAAACGTCTTCATAACTAAATGTGCCTGATTTTCCAGGAATTATTTTCAAAATGTCGACATAAAACTCACAATGTTAGAGAGAAATACAAAATGTTGGATCTGCCCCCTGAACCACATCTGAACCAGACTTTAACAGATTCTCCATAACTTCCTGTTTTTACCAGAAACATGTAAATAGGAAGAATCAAGTCAGTCATGACCGCTCATTCAGTTTTTATATTTCACTTGCTGATCAACTTCCTGCAGCTGCAGAAGCTGAATCCGTCAGCAGCTTCATTTATATTCATGTGTCAGAGACGCTCGTGATAAATGTTGTAGCGACGACTCGTCTGTCAGTTAAAGCTTCATCACGTTAACAACCTCACGGTGTCACAGGCTGAACTCAGCTTTGTTACTTTCACAGCCCGGAACCAAATTTCTTGAAAATGTGGTTTTGCTTCATAAAAAGACGTCAAAGAGCAAAAGATGAGAGTCTGAGGAGCAGCAGCAGCTCAGGTGGGAGCGGTCGCCCCCGAGTCGGTGAGAGTCGGCTCAGCCTCACCTGGCGGCTCCGAGGCAACGCATCAATCAGCCCTGTGATGTTCACGCCCTCTGCTGCTTCCTCTCCCTCACTTCCTCCTCCCTCTCTCTTCCTCTCTTCCTCTCCCTCACTTCCTCTCTTCCTCTCCCTCACTTCCTCTCCCTCCCTCTTCCATCTCCTTCCAGATGTCAACAAGTTTGATCAGGCTGACGTGGGAAAACGCAGCTCGGCTCCCTGACAGATCGTCTACCCCGTCTCTTCTGCTTCTCCTTCGCTCCCCAGTCGCTTGTGATTCCAACAAGCTTGATCTGCTACACACCACCGCCATCACCGCCGCCGCCGCCCACCCACCCGCCCCCTGGGGAGCCGGGGAGGGCTCCGGCGTGTCATTGAGGTGACATGACTCACACAGTCATGCAGCACAAAGGGATAAGTTTGGATATGTTCAAGGACGTTTTTACAAAAACGCTCAGTTCAGGTTTAATCCTCTCAGCGATTTCCGAGCGAGACGGCGTGCAGGATGTGACAGGCCCTCGCATCCGGTGAGTTTTAAAGATAGCTGGTGTTTTCTTTAACAATCCGTCTCCCGCCGCGTTCAAGAGCTCGACAGTCGTCTTCCTCCGACACGTTCCAGTGTCGCAGGAAGACGACGAGGTTCAGATGTAAATCATTTCTGATGAAACCTCCATCTTACATGTCATCATTCCATCTGAACGACGGGAGGCGAAGCAGCTGCTTTTAAATGATAATGAACGTTCAACAATACCCGACAACACTGGGAATATTTCCCAGAATCCTCAGAGTCTCCAACACTGGTTAAAAATAGAAAAATAGAATCCGACATGACCTAAATTAAGATTTTAACGTAACAAGGTGGAGCCTGGCTGAGAGCTTGAGGACACGCCCACCTACACCTGTCAATCAAACAGTCTCCATGCACCAGTGGGAACCAAAATGTACAAACTGAACATCAGAAGAAACTCGAGATGAGACATAAACTCCTGAGGAAAATGTTTCCTGACGTATAAAGTGAGAAGTAGAGTCACTTTCTCATAGACTTCTATAGAAACTACCAGTGGAGTCGCCCCCTGCTGGTTAACATCCTGATTTATGATCAATTCAGTCGCTTTAATTAGTTGAATTAGTCGATGACGACCTGAACAAGTCTCATATTAAACATTTGTCCATGTTCACCTACAAGTCAGTGACTCATCTTATTAAACTACATCATTTCTTATTCACACTGTTGTTTTCAGACGACCTCGACCACCTGATCTATAAAACTCTGAACTGCTGTTCACGCCTGTAGCTTTAATCTGCCCCCCCCGCTCCGCAGAATTAAAAGCACATCGCTGTCGGAGATAAATCGCTTCCTGAATAAATTTTTAGTTGCCAAATGCTCTCTAGCGCCTCCAGGTGTTTCTTTTTTCTATAAAGGGCTGAATCAGGGGCTTTTAAAAATAAACACCTGCTGGAGTTTCCAGGACGTCGATGCCTTCAGGAGGCAGCGAACAATCCCACATGCACCGGGGAGAACATTTTATTTATTTACTCCTGGTGAGGATTCACCCTCCAGAAAAACAGATGCTCACGTCTGTGACTGGGATTTAAATATAGAAACTGCAGGTGTAAAAAAAAAATTTATGAAAGGACACAAGGAAATATTTCCCCTGCTTCGGTATTTGAAGAATAAAATCTTACAGTGAATATGTGGACGATGTAAATTAATTTTTTCTTTTCTTTATTCCAGCGTGATCGTGAAGTTTAAAGATTTATTGTTTTGGAGACAGAAAACTGCCAAATCGATGTTCGGCATCATTAACGATCAATAATTGGAAAATAATTGGAATTTTTTATTTTTTTTTAATCCCTGACATGACCTAAATTAACATATTAAAGAACAGACATACAAACATAAAATAATGATTTTAAATTATATAAAACTGCAGAACTATGGCTCCCGTTTGTTGCTATTCAACGATCGGCCAGTAGGGCAGACGATTTATTCCAAATCGTGAATAAATGTCGAACACACCCACAACGAGGGGCGGGGCAATTTTTATTTCATCATCACTACACCTGACTTTCTATTGGTTGAGTTTTTTGATGCACAAAAAAATGCAAGAGCAGAAAGAAATGAATCCAAGATGTTTTTGCGCAGCGTGAGAAGAAGAACTGAAGCTGTGACACAGAAAATCTGAGAGCATTATTTTCACTAAATCTAAACGTGAAATCCTGCCCTGAAGCGGAAAGAGCCCACTCTGGAATTAAATTAGGAAAGAACCAGATATTAAATCAGTTTGTCTCTGCAGCCGAGCGTCCTCAGCTGTATTTTTAAACCCCTGCGTTCACATCCAGCTAATCTCTTTCTAACTGGCAGCGTTGTCTCCACCACAGTTTCCAATCGCTCCCTCTATGAAAATCCATCAATAGCGTCTTTCAGGCTCTGCCCCAGATGTCGACCTCCGAGCGCCACAGCATCAACAGTCTCCTCCGCACAGGCAGTAAACAAGCGTCGCTGCCAGAAGCAGCCGACGGCAGCACACAGCCGCTGCCCGACTCCTCTCAGCCGCCGCCGCCGCGTCCCGTCGCAGCTGAAATGCATTTCTAATGGGTTTCAAACCAGCTGCAGAACTTAACACAGGAGGCAGAGACTCGAACCTGGAGCTTCGCCTCAAACACACACACACACACAACTTGGACGAAGCTTCCACTCAACTGTTCCACATCCTACAAATCACCACCTGCAGCAGAGGGAGGTAAAAAGTGCTGAGCAGCAGAGACGTGAAGTGTAAACTGTGGAAAGTGATATTGATTCAGTCTCGCAAGGATCATGCAGGCAGAGAAGTGCGGCAAACACAGACAGCACCACACTGAGGAGGAGAGAGGGGTGGGGGGGTGGAGGTAAACAGCGGTAGTTTCCCAGCATCCCCCAGCGCGTCACAGAAAGCCACTCAAGTTAGAAATACCTGCAACTACAGAATGGACGGAGAGAGAGGAGACATGCCTGGGAAGGAGGAATTGCCCATTCTCCGCCTGGACGCACCCGGTCACTGTCTCTTCCTCTCTTTTATCTTCTTCTTCTTCTTTATCCCTGTAAACCTCTTCTTCTTCTTGTCCTCGTCTTCTCGCTCCCCGTCCTCCCTGGCTCCGGTTCTATCCCTCCCTTCTGTGCGGGTCCATGTCCTGAGGCGCGTGGCGGAGCTGTGTCAGCATGTGTGTGAGGCGAGCGGCCGGACGGGGGATGCTCCGACAGTGATGGGTCTGAGTGCAGAGGCGCTCCTCACCACGTCTCCCAGCGACCACTGAATCAACTCATGTTTTATGGATGCGGACCCTCCCCCGTCTCTCTTAAAGGGCCTGCACCACCGATTCCCGTCGCTCTTGATCTCGGCGCCGTCGCCTCCACGCGTTGGAAGTGGATCACGTGCTCCGAGCGTCCGTGGGAATTAACCGAGGCGCGTGTCAGATTCTCAGAGAGGGGTTTGATATTTCTCCCCGAGCAGCTGAGGAGAGAAGAAGAAAGTGAACGCAGACGTTTTCTCTGACAAACTGACGGAGATGAATTATGAACACGAGCAGGAAAAGTGCGGCAACGCAAACACATGTTATGGT
Organism: Hippoglossus stenolepis; assembly: GCF_022539355.2. Taxonomy (NCBI): domain Eukaryota; kingdom Metazoa; phylum Chordata; class Actinopteri; order Pleuronectiformes; family Pleuronectidae; genus Hippoglossus; species Hippoglossus stenolepis. Next base: position 19,044,171 of record NC_061503.1, on the reverse strand, counting down.
GATCCGAGTCGTTTTGTACATGTGATAAAACAAAAAGTACAAGTGCAGCTCCTCTCTGAGTGTGTGTGGCTCAGGTTTTACTCGTGTTGTGGGGACCTACATCTCTTCACACACGTTATGAAGATGAATTCAAAAAGTCCTCAACGTTAATCATTACATTTTAAGATGAAGCCATGTTTTAAGGTTAAGTTTAGGGTTGAGGTTAAGGTAAGGGTTCGGCAAGTAGTTACTATGGTTGAGGTTAAAGATGAGGTTTTGGCTGTCCAGTGTCAACAATGAATGGAAGTCAATGCAAAGTCCTAATAAGGATGTCTGTGTGTGTCTGTGTGTGTCTCTGTGTGTGTGTCTGTGTGTGTGTGTTTGTATCTGTCAGCAACTTGGGATATTGTCAAAAGTAAATCTTGAACTTGCGGCCGCTGGTAATTGAAACCTGAGATTAAGTCCTTGAATTAATGAGACTGTGTGTGTGTGTGTGTGTGTGTGTGTGTGTGTGTGTGTGTGTGTGTGTGTGTGTGTGTGTGTGTGTGTGTGTTCAATGTCACTGGTCCTGTACATCATTCACACTATGACACCTGATAATAGAATCTCCACAGAGAGGGGGGGGGAACTGCTGCAGAAACACGACATTAGAGAAGAAGCTTCAACATTTAGAGAACAAACCGGACAGTAACACTCAGTGTTTGTTTCTCCGTGGCCTGAATTTACCGGCTGCTAAATAAAACATTGTGATAAATTAAAGATGGGACTCGGGGCCCGGAGCGAGCAGCTGCTGAGTGTCTCTGCTCTTTGGCCTCCAGCTACTCTCGCTCTCACTCTGCTGCTCACGCTCGTGTCCTGTACCACAGGTGGAAGCAGGAGAATATCAGAGTGACGTACGCTCGCACCTCGGTCTCAGAAGAAACGAGACTCGGATGATCACAAACTCAAAAACCTGACAGAAGAACGACTCCGTGGGAACCAACAGGTTTACACACATTTCTCATTGTTGTATTGACACGTGTGTTTGGACAGAAGCTAAATTTCTATTCCCTGCTCGGCCCCTTTCTGTGGGTGGTCCGATAATTAAAACATCAAGTCACAGCTCAGCAGAAAACTATGAGACCCTGAAGAGAGACGAGGGGAAAGAGGTGAAGAGGTGAAGAGGAAACAGGAAGTTCACTTCTTAACTTTAAATTCAGTTTTCATACATTTTAACTTCATCAAGAGTGGATCTACATATTTAAGAAGACGAGAGGATAACTTCATAGAGCCCTGTCCAGCCCAGAGGACGAGGACAGGTGACAAGTGGACGGGCCGAGTGATTGACAGAATAAGACGAGAAACAGACAGTACAAAGACGGAGGGAATAAATACAGAGCAAGAAACGTTGGAGACGAGGATGACAGGATAATTACAGATTCATGGATTCATCTGACCGGTGACAGCGGCAGCAGCTGCGTCTGGTCAGAGGAGCTGAATAATGAATCAGGAGGCAGCTCCGGTTTCAGCCTCGTACACAAACATCACACGGAGCCGCAGCAATTAGCAGCAGACACAGAGGGAAGGACAGGTGCAGGGAACGTCGGGAAAAACAACGTGGGGCGTTTCTGGACGTCGCCAGATGTCGGAGCGAGAGACAGAGTCGTGCACGGACTCTCTGAGGGTTCAGGGGCAAGAATAAAGAAGGAGGCACCTCAACTGTTCACCACATACATTAAAGCAACATACGTGCCTGAAACCTGCATTCTCTCTCAGACCAGCAGGGGGCGACTCCACTGGTTGTTTATGTCTCAATCTCTAGTTTCAAGTCTTCTGATGTTCATTTTGTGAGAGAAGCTCGTTTGTTTTCCGGAGTGATGCTGGTTTTACTCGTTTTCCTGACGTCCTCATGTATTTTTCTAGTTTTTCAGCTGAAGCAGTCGTCGATGTGTTTTTCTTGGTGAACCAGATGTAACAGAACCGGTTTACCGAGTGAACACAAATTCTATAAAAGATGAGGAAAGTTGTTTGTGCAGCAGGGAGCCGCCATGTTGCATCAGGCAGCGTCTCGTGAGAGTGGAGATGGGGGGGGGGGGTGCTGGGAGGTTATCTCCAGGCACTGATCCGTCAAAAGGTCAAAAACTAAAATATGGTCTAAAAAAACAACTTTTTGCTGCAAAAAAATAAATCTAACGCTGCTAATGATCAGAAAATGATTCCCCATCGTGTGATCAGCGCATGCATAATTGAGAAATCTCTGCGTTGGACGAACGACACGATCTGAAGTTTAGGAATCCGTGGGTTTACGTCCTCTAGTTTCACAGTAAATGTGTAAAACAGCTGGACAGATGCGGCAGATAAAACCCAAGATGATTTGTTCTGTAGTGTCAGTGAAGTCACAGCTTGATAGTTTTAATTAGTTTGACAAAAGCCTTGATCTCCTGCTGAAACAACATGAATCCAAACTGAACCACAAAGACGTAAAAGCTTTAAACTCGTCATCACTTTGTTCTTCGCTCAGGATGAAAGGAGCGACAGCGGCTCGAGCTGCTGCTTCGCTGCCGTCAAACACTTTCTGTTTGTCACTGGTTCGGCTTTTTTAATTGAGCCGCTCTATTTTTAGATCTCACAGCAATCGCAAACTTTGGCCGGGTGTGAATTATCAAGCTGAAGAAGTGGGTCAGGTAAACACTCGTCTGATTCTAATCAGCTTCAGCAGCGAGAGGACGGTTTTTCTGCCGGACGTCTGTCTGAGAAACGATGATTCGAAGAGACAAGGAAGAGACGCAGGAGGAGTTTCGCTCCTTTCACACGTTATATATATAAAAACTATGATCAATAAGAGCTGACGACAGAAAACAAGGAACTGGATGCTTCAGAAATAATGAGAAATAACGAGGTTTAGTTTAAAGTTTTGTATCCTTAAAGTTTTTTAAAAGGGAAAGCAAAAGATACATGAACATAAAAATATTCATAAATGTGCCTATGATTCATTGTATGTTATTTAATTTTTATTGTACGTTACGTGAAGGTCACAAAGAAAAGATGGAGCCGAGCTGAGGCGTCTAATTCCTCATTAAACATGAGGGAATCAACCATCGACACAAAAACACAAATCCCCACTCACAGTGTTTGTATGTAGTCGAGTACGTACTTCACGTACTTGTGATGTACTTACAGTAATCGTCATGTTTCCCACGTGTTCTCAGTGAGCGACGGCTGCAGAGGAACGTTCTTCTTCTTCTTCTTCAGGTTCCTGTTGAGAAACATTCATCAGTTTATTCATTTAACTCATTAAAGCATCGATTATAGAAAAATCAGGTAAAATATACAAATACTCTGAAACAGGCCGTGAGAAGATTCTGATGTTAATACTTCTCTACTTTTGCTCAAGAAATTTGTTAAATGTCGAATTTTCCCTGTTTTTACATTTTCTGAGCACATCCTCAGAAATTATTATTAGTATTATTATTATAGCTGTAATAATTAATTCAGTTGGAAAAAACATGTTAATTCACTGTATGACAGGAAGTTCAAAGGAGCACGTGAAGACACATTTAGTCGATTAATCAATAAAACATCATCAGATTATTGAATCTGAAGCAAAAGAAAATCATCTTCCTCTGAATCTGAACAGGAAGCGACTCAGATGTTAAATCATCAGAAACACAAACATCAGAATAAACAAGAGACACAAACCTGTAAACATCCTGTTTGATGTTCGTCTTTCATCCATAAAAAACAAACAAACAATCAGAGTCTCCACTTCCTGACTCTTTGATCCTCAGATGTTTGGACCTGTTTGTAAACACTTTGTGCTTCTGACGGGTTCCACGTGCTCTGGTGACGGCGGCCATCTTGTTTTCCATCAGTGTCTCCTGCTCAGGTGAGGGGTGTTTGATTCACGTCCCCCTGGTGGACACCCGGGCGGTGCTTCACGCTTTTTGTTTAAACTGTTAAACTTTGTTCTACTAAGATGTTTGTGTTGTTGTATTTATTGAACAGAGCATCATTGATTTGAATGAGGATGAAAAATCGTCACATTTTATTTATTTATGAGTTAAAAATATTATCTCTAGTGACTAATGTAATCTAACTATACACTATTTTATTTATATATTTATGTGTTTTAATCAACGTTTGGGAAACTTATATTTGTATATTTATTAATTTATTAAGTGCTACTTAACTACTTAACTCATAGATAATAAAGAAATAAAACAGTCAGAATAAAACAGAGCTCAGTGATATGTTTAATGTGAATAATGATGGAATATAAATTCAATAAAAAATATATACATAAGATATATAACTACATAGGTTGAGGTAAAAAAAACCTGAAAGACTTTTTATTTGGACCAATAATAAAGATATTCCTGCTCCTCCATCTTCTGTAGAACTCAGATGAGTCGGTGCAGAGGAGGGTCTCACATCCTCGGTGGTAAATCTAATCAGACGTCTCTTCAGAGCCTCGCTGACCCGTCCCCCCCCCTCTGTCTTCCTCACCCCTTCATTTACCTGCCCATCTAGGCCAGCACGGGGAAAAAAATTTGTTACCATGGCAACCCCTCCTCCAAGAGTGGGTCAGAGCTCGGAGAAATCGGCTCTCCAGCTCGATGCAGCCTCAGCGTGGAGCTCGTCCAGCAGACGCTCTGCCAGGACGCCAGTGACCCCGAGGCCCACTTTCATGCTCCGGCACCAGAGGCGACGTCAGGACCCCGGCCAGATTCATTTATTTATTTATTTATTTATTTCGCTCGTCTAGTTTGGGGCTGATAAAGGTTTTAAAATAACTGAATTTAAATCAGAGCAGCTGCAGCAGCCGTCTGCAGAGGAGAGAACCACAGTGTTCAAATGAATATGTTCTATTAACAAGCAGTTTAAAATAAAAAATACTCAAAGTAGAAGTACCTTAAAAGTACTTAAATATCATCACAATGTTAAATGTTAGATTATTGATATAATCGGCTCCATTTTGACAGGAATCGACATTAAAGAATATTGTTTACGTGTCAATGCAACAATCAGAGTAATTCAATATTATAATATAACAACAGAACAAGTACTTTTACTTTGGATACTTGAATACATGCTGGTTATATTTACTTCAGTAAATATCTCAGTAAACATTTTAAATGTAGGAAAATCTGTTTAATATCAAATTATTTATTCAACATATAAAATACGCACAAGTGATGATACATAAAACTAACGAACCCTGTTTGATAGAAAAAAGTAATATATTGACAATATGTTTGTTTATGTGACGACATTTTAACAACAGCATCTTCATGATGATAAAAATTAAACAATAAGTGCAAAATGATTTTTCTACACAACCAGCAATAAACTGTCATTTTCTAATTTGGTGTCTTGAGAAGCTCGATGTAAACACTGATAAATATTATAATTATTCATTTATTCAGCTGACGTCCTCGTCTCCATAATTAGTTTATTCTGGGAAACTTACTCGTAAGCTTTTCAGATTTAACAGACGTGTAAAGGTTTAAAGTTAAAGTCCACATGTGACAGTCGCTGTTTTCCAGAGTTTTCACCACATCTCAGTCTTCCTCAGTTAGATTTTACAGAAAGTTCTCATGTATAAAACATTATTATCACTTTTATTTGCTCAAACGTCCAAATGTTGCAGCTCTGTTAACAAACAAGTTTCTCTACACCCTCGTTGTGCAAATACAGCTTCGGAAGAGTTCATGGAGATTCATATAAAGTTTGTTCTAATTAAAATACGAGATTTAAGGCACATAAAGAAGTTAGTGAACCTCACACAGTGTGAGAAGCTTCCTGCTACATGACGGCAACCGGGGGCTTCACCATTTCAAACTTCTCTTCTAAGATTCACATCAGAACCAAATCACACAGCTGAACAACTCCCATGAACCCTTCTGCTGATCCCTGACTGAGAGCGCCCTCTGATGGCCACAGTCGTCAATGAGTTCTGGTGCAGCCCTCGTCTCAGTGAACCTTCTCACCACGACTGCATGGATATGAATCAAAGTGCACGTGATTAAAAAAACGCTGCAAACATCCCTGAAGTCAAAACGTCTGTCCGGCGTCGCTAATTAAGGCGCCTCCGCTGGGACCGGGGCTCGTTAATTAAAAATAAAAAACCCACCACTGTCTGGGGCCGTCGTGGAGGATAATTAAAAATATTAAAGAGAGGTGGGGCGGAGGATCGGCTTCAGTCCCGCGAGTCCACGTCTCACAGCCGCTGTGATAACGTTATCACTCACACACACACCTTTGAACTGCTCGGGCACTTTGGAGATGACGAAATCCAGTCGTCTAATTGCTCTTTATCAGCGGCGCCTCACAGATATCAGAGCGATGTGATGACGCAGACACACTTTGGACTTGACGTTCACGCGCCCGACTGATCCTGGGTCAGGAGGAGAGGTAAAGGTCAGAGGTCGCAGGCTGTGGGTCTACAGAGCGACGCAGACGCAGGGGTGTTTGAGGCAGACGGGGAGGATGCCCTTGTTGATCTGGTGAAACTCCACCAGCTGCAGGAGGTCGATGAACAGGGTCAGACCGTCGTCCATGGTGAAGGACTTCCTGCCGCTGTCCTCGAACTGCGGAGAGAATCACAGAATCACAGTTTGCAGCCAACACAGGACGTGTCTATCTCCTGCAGGAGGGGGGGGACTCACAGGGATCACCAGGTAGTGTTTGGTCTTAAGCTGGTAACACAGCGACAGGACGAAGCACTGAGCGTGTTGCTGACTGTCACGGACCAGGAACATCCTGCAGACACAAACACACGTGTGAAGTCACAGCTCCGACACTGAGGAACATCCGTCCTACAGACAGAAGATCGGATTTATTCAAACTGATCTTTCTCTTCACATTTATTGTCTGGTTCTTTTATTCCACACATCGATTGTCTGCGTCGTGGAGGTTTCTGGTCACGTATCCCAGACGCCCCTCCCCCTACCCACACTCCAGGTGTACCCCAGGGTCTAAACCTCCAACTGTCACTCACCCGTCGACCAGCCCCTGCTTCTCTATCAGCCTCTGAGTTTCTTTTCTGGAGATGCCGCCATGAAACCAGGGCTGTGTCCTGTGGATGGCTGCAGTCGAACACACAGAGAGAGAACCACAGGAGCGTCGGTCAGTCAGGAATCAGACAACGGGACGTATGTATGTTGTTTTTGAACAGAACTGCAGAATCAGGACTCGACTTACAGGACGGTCTCGCAGCAGAGTTCAGGTTGGGGAGGCTGCACCTCAGAGCTTCTCTCCTCTGTCACAGAAGAAACACACAAGAGTTCACAACAAGAATATGTTTTCAGTTTGCTTGTCGGCCGGATTACGCAAAAACTACTGAACAGATTTCCACGAACCTTGGTGGAAGGATGTGACATGAGCCAAGAAAGACTCTTTTTTTCTTCATCATGTGAGATTTCCCTGATTTCCACAGATATACATGTGTGGTTTATTTCACTCCAAGTCCCATCTGCTAACATGGAGGAGGCAGGTTTATGACCTATACTGCAGCTCGCCACCAGGGGTGCTTGATATGCTTTTGGAGACATTCATGTCGTCCATCTATGGGCAGAACTGTCTTTCTAGTTATTGTTGTTTTCTCTGCTGACGTTGCTTCACGTTGTGTTTGAGTCTTTGTTAATTATTAAACTAATGAGTTAAATAATCACGTCAGGTTTCTCTTCACCGTCGGTCTGCGGCGTCTCGAGGGAGAAATCTGAGCCACAGACGTCGTTAATCCTGTTGCTTTAACCGGGGATTTTACACGGGTGAGAAGATATAAATGTTTTTATCTTTATGTTCAAGATCAGCAGAAAAATAAAACACAGGTTTTTATTCCCCTTTCATTTTTTTACTGCTTTTTTTCTCATTATGCATCTAAATCTCTTCCAGTAACAAATAAAAAACACTTGTTTGAAACGGTTCCTTAAATCTGGTCATAAAACGACCGTCGGACGACAGTTTGTGCCGAGCTGAACGTTTTATAGTTTAAACAGTAAAACTGAGGCCTCCACACAAATAAAGTCACAATCAGACGCTGAGGTCAAACACAGGTTTCCAGCTCAGATCCGAGAACATGACGACGGCGCTAAAGAGAAGTCACATGGGTCAAACACAGGAGGAGTCACATGGGTCAAACACAGGAGGAGTCACATGGGTCAAACACAGGAGGAGTCACATGGGTCAAACACAGGAGGAGTCACATGGGTCAAACACAGGAGGAGTCACATGGGTCAAACACAGGAGGAGTCACATGGGTCAAACACAGGAGGAGTCACATGATCTGATCCCAGACTCGTTTAAAAACATGTCAGTTTAAAGTGAAGTGATTCACTGGAGGTGTTGAAACACAGTTTTTCTTGTTTTATCTACAAATGAAGTTGTTTAAAGCTGCAGTAAAACATTTTTATTCTAAATATCACATGACTCCGTTCCCGACATGTTGCATTCACAGTAACATGAGGTCACCGTGACCTCTGACCTTTGACCACTGAAATCGAAGCAGTTCATCTTCGAGTCCAAGAGACAACTGATCGAAACGTGAAGAAACTCCCTGGAGGCGAAATACATGAAACTATCACAACCAATAAAATGACCATATAATTATTAGACACACGATCTGAAGCTTGACTCCGTGAACCAATCACTGGTGGTCATGAGGTTTAAATGATGTCATGATGGCGTCATTACAATATAAATATATGAGCATTGTTCAGGGTTTATACACCGTGAAATTATTTTCATTTTTAATCTCACTGTTGTTACAACCTCCAAATTAATGACACCGCCGCTCTGTGTGTGGTGTGAGTGTGTGTGTGAGTGTGTGTGTGTGTGTGTGTGTGTGTGTGTGTGCATTAATGAGTGTTTGCTCTGCTGATAATAGATCAGTGTTGTTTTTACAGCTTGTTGAAAATCAATTAACGCTGCTTCGACTAATCTGAACGACCTGACGCTTTGTTTACTTCCTGTCGGAGTGTGTTGACCCGCGGCCACGTCGCCGCGTCCGTCACGTTGTTGATGACAGCGTCAAACCACAGGGACTCAGTCGTCCACCTCCTCAGAGAGTTCAGGCTTCGCATCATTACTGCCTCTTTATTGCTCCCCCTCTTCTCTCCCCCTCAGCTCTGCGGTCGACCCTCCCTCCCTCCTCTCATCCCCCTCCTCCTCTCTCCCCCTCCCTCCTCTCATCCCTCCCTCCTCACCCTCCAGGCTTGTCCTTCCTCCCTCTCTGCGTTCTGGGCCTCCGTCGGGTTCTGGATGACCCGTCCTCCGGCCTTCCCTGAGAAGTCCATGGCCACCAGGCTGTCCTCCGAGTTTGACTGGACACACACGCACACACACACAACACAACACACACACAAACAAAGTTAAGACATGATTTCCCAGCATCCTCCTCTTCGTATAATCTATAACAATGATATCTGACGAACTCACTTTGTTTTCCGTCAGGTTTCTTCCTTCCACACTTTGTGCAGCCGACTTTGACAACTGGTAGTTACACTGAAGCTGCTTCCCATACTGACAACAACACACAGACAGACACACACACACACACACCATAAATCAGATGTTACTGTCTAGACCTGCACACACGGACAAACAGGACACTATCAGTTTGAAGAGATATGATCCTCTAATCAGCTTTATCGGACAAATACTGATGTGAGAGAACAGCATGAACTGTTGCATCAGTAAAGAAATAAAGAGCAGAATTAAACAAGTGATGTAAAACCTTGAACAATCTGAAAGCCGACGTCCAACACGTTCGTATCTGCTCGTTCTCTGCACACAGGATCTTCAGGTCCTGAACACGCACCGGGTTCCTGCACGGCTGAAAAACACACACACACACACACACACACACACACACACACACACACACACACACACACACACACACACACACACACACACACACACACACACACACACACACACACACACACACACACACACACACACACACACACACACAAACACACACACAGTGAGTTACAGCTCGTCTTCGATTTGTACTTTTAACTTCAATCTACGTTCTGTCTTGTTTGAGGATTGTTTCCGTGACGGTTCCGAACCGGAGGAAGCCGTTACCTTGATGCAGAAGGTGAAGTCCGCTGGAGCTCCGTACAGCTTTCGGCTGTTCACCACCGTGCACACGTTCAGATCCTCCAGATCGGCCACGTACTGCAGGTGCCGCGGCTCCTGGGACCAAACAGAGACACAGAAATGTTCTTCATCCATCTAAACTCTTCCTGGCGTCTCCACAGACTGAGATTGTGAAGAAGAAGCTGGCTCTCTGACCTTGGACGAGCCCTTGGTGGAGCAGTAGAGTCCCGAGCGTCGGAGGAAGAAGTAAACCTTCTTCCAGGCTTTACGACTCGGCTCCTTCACGTGGAGGAAACCCTGGATCTCCGGACACGTCCCAGATCTCAGCAGGTTCTGTGAGAAGGTTGAGAACCTGAACTATTTATCCACTGGCCAATAAAAAATTAAATAAATCAACACAATATGAGACACAGACTCTTCAGTTCCAGCAGTTAACTGATATTAAAACTATTATATATTTTACAGAATCAAAAGATGAGCATTCATGTTTATAATCTTCATTCGAGTTCTATGGGTCTTTTTATCTATGGTTACTTATCATAAAGTTTATGTTTAAAGGGTAAAATATCAAACCTCAATGACATTTCTTTGTCACAAGGGTTTGATAACGACATCTTAGGAATGAATAACTTTTTATCAGCTCATAAATCTGAATTGCTTTGCTCTCTAATAACAAAAGGGAAAGTGAAACTGGACATAAAAATCAAAAGTGAAAAATAGCATTTACAAAACAACCTCTATGACTAAACTGACTTTTAGGGACTGACGTCAATTTTGTTTTGAGATTCTTGACCCTCATCCTCTGATTTTCTGTATTTCCATGTTTTAAACTGATCATCTCTCGGTTCTTGACGGACGTTTGGACCAAATGAGACATTTTATGACACAAATTTCTTTCATTTTACAAACTAAAGGTTTTATTGAAAAATTATATTCTAGGCCGGGGTTATCAGATAAAACTCAATATCTTATTATAAATGTCATTTCCATTCTCACATCTCTCCATTTAAATTTCCTCTATCTGTGACCAGTCGCCCCATTTTGTGCACAAGGAGGAAAATAATGTGTCCAACATAAAAGAGGTTATTGTTCTTCGGGCCTTTTGATTAGAGTCGTAACCTCGGTCTCCTCTGAAGAGAACTCTTAAAACTTTACAACCAACAAGTCAGAGACACGGAACCAAAGTTACAGAGGAACAGAAACATGGTGGAAACACAAAAGTGGGTTTTTTGGCACAAAAGGGAAAGAAGTGGGAACTTTTCTGTTGAAATAAATTTGTTTCAATGATAAAATACTTCACACAAACAGAATCAGGAGACTCGGAGCTTTCAAACGATGGAATGAGTCAAAACATTACCTTATTAATGAAGTGAAAGTTGAAATTTACTTTGTAACTCTGTCTTGTGTGTTTAACTGTGAACTCCTGGTTTCACCCGTCGTACCTGAATGAGCTCCGATGACGTCATCCCCTTGTTGACGTCTGCGCTGTCGGAGATCATGGTCTCTGGGAAGAAGAGCTGAGAGAGGACGGACAGGGAGGACGGACAGAGAGGACGTGAGACTCCAGGAAAAGACTCTTGACTTCTCAGAGACTCCAGCAGGAGTCATGCTCCTTTATTTAGATCAATTAAAGACTGAATAATAACTTTAATTTACAGTAAATTACCAGCCGTGCAAAGAGAGAAAGATCCTGCTCATGTCCTCGTTTGCAAATACATATGAAAATTGAGGCAAAAGTATAAAGAATAAAATGTTTGTATTAAAGTATTAATTATAACCACCGCCAAGAAATGACGTATTCTCCCCGTCGGTCAAAACAATGGTTTCCTATGTTTTGACATTTATTATAAAATGAAAACTAAGAAACATGGAGGAAAGGAAAGGATGCATGAATTCTCCGAAAAGAGAAATTATGAATTATTCTTGGAAAATGGTGAAAACATTAAACCCAGCGGTGCATGTTGCATCAATCAACCAACGTTTAAGAAAATGGGCTCAGTAGCTTTTGCGTAATCCTGCTGACAAACAATAAACTGTCATAATTAATAATGATAAATAAAGATTAGACTAATAAAGATAATCACAAGGTCTGTGTCCTGTTTGCAGAGGGCGACTGTTTGCATTGCTCACATTAAACCCACTGCAGGTTTGATCCTGACATCAGCAGAATGCTGCAGCACGTCCCTGATCAGATTCCCTCTGCTGCCTCCTGGAGGCAGTGTGGCCACGTTTTACAGCCGGTGTGATTCAGCAGAACCAGTTTTCAGCCTGAACTGTCGCCTTTGTTCAGCAGCACAGGCGACAGACGCCAGGCGATGTAATGAAATAACTGAGGCATTAAGTAAGTCTGCGTGTCTGCACCAGCACGCAACCTGCCAATCATCGGGGATCAGTAACTGTCATGATGTCAGACTCTGTCAACGTCTGCTGCACCGACATGTTTAATAAAGAGCGTGAAAACCCTCCTCAGCTCTTCTCTTATATAAAACCGAGGGAGGGAGAGGCGCTGGGGCGTGTGATTTATTCTGCGTACCACTGGTTTCCTGAAGAACTCGTACTTGGCGTAGTTTTTGCAGAAAACGAATCTGGTGTCCCCCTTCAGAGACCAGGTGGCCTGAACCTCCAGCACAACCTCGTGATCCTCCAGACACCTCTCTGAGGAGACAGAGGGACGACGGTGTGAGAATCGTTGAATCCATCACGTCACATTTACAGTTGTTACCAGGAGGGACGTACCGAGGCCGAGGGGGGGGTGGAGCTCGAGGAGAGCCCAGTTCTCCTGGTCGCTGCAGTGCGCCGTCTGGACCAACATGTGACACACCTCTCGGGCTGTCGCTCCGGGAGAGACCCACACCGACCGGCTGTGGTTGTCCTCGCCATAAACCTTGATCAGCTGAGGAGGAGGAGAACTTAGATCCTCAGTTAACTGGTGATATGACAATTCAAGCACAGATGCTACATTAGAATATATTATATTTATCTTTCTTTTACTAAAATCCCTCCATTCAGAGGTGGATGTAAATAAAGATGGACGACGTGTCTCCTCCATCTTGGATACAGGTGCCGCCATGTTTCACTATATCATCAAATAACTAATTAAAACCAAACTTATCAGAAATGTGAACACTTAAAACATAAAAGTGTATTTTTTGTTTGGTCCATGTCCCGTTCACCAACATGGAGGAGGCAGGGTTTATGACTGGTACTGCAGCCAACCACTAGGGGGCGATCAAGATGATTCCCTCCCATTCACACATACAATTTAGCAATGATCAAAAGCTGCATATCGTTGGACTGAGTCCCAGAGGAAACATGCAGCCTCCACTCAGACCTGAAGCTGCAGGTGACTCAGGTCGTTTCTCTGAGATCTGTTGTCTGACACAGCATCTGGATCCAGACGCACGTTTTCACAGCGAAAGAAAACAAACCTGCCCGACCAGAAACCTGCGTCTGTCAGTCAACAAGCCCCGACTGGTCGGACGAGTGCTGGCGTCAGCGTGGACGAATAATGGCTACTTATCCACCAGAGAGGATTATGGGAGGAGGAGGAGGAGGAGGGACATTCCTTCCTCACTGTTCCATATCTGGTCAGTCCACTTCGACTCGGAGATCAGACGCTGAACTCAACGTAGGAACATTTCGAAACCGTCTCACATCGTCTGCGTAGAGACTCACAATCTGTACGAAACTGATTCTGCAGAGATGAGCCTGTGTTTTATTTTATGAGCTGGTAAATTAAAGAAGAAATATTCGCTCGGCACCTGAACTAGGGCTGTGGAATTAAAGATATTATTCTTGATCATAATTTAAGCTTTTCACAACTAAACAAACACGATGAACTGTGATAGTGACGTTTTAAAATATGGGGAGATAATAAGCTGACAGGCGGCCACCAGGGGGCGATCAAGATTTGCCTTCAATTTTGGGGCAGTGTGACAAAAGAGAACAGAATATTTATTCTTGGAATTTGGGTAAAAATGTTGTTTTATTTTAGATGCACAGAATTCAGGTGCAGAAGATCTTTATGTTATCTAATTATTTCTTGGGGCATTTTTTTAATTTGATAGCTGTGATGAAAGACTGACAGGAACTAATGGATAGAAAAATTCAACAAAAATAATAATATGATAATAGAAAGAAGAGTAAATACAGCCTCTTGTGGGTCAAGGTGAATCACCTGAGTACATGTCAGCCAGTTCACTTCCATCACTGAACATAAATCACCCGGGGCGAGTGTGGCACGGTGACACGCTGCCGTAACAACAGACATGTTGACTCTGGCGGTGTTTGGGAGCCAAAATAAGGCAGCGCCGGCATGGCAACACGGCTCACCTGTCAATCACAATCACACCGACCTGCACCCACGGCTTCAGCCAACAGGCGAAGACTCGTGTGTTTACAGGATCCGCTCGCCGCTCGCCGCCTGTCAGACCCTGAACATCTGGGCAGGTGCGATGGGATTAACACAGCAGACGCTCTCGTTTATATATAAACGTGATTTCTCAACTTGTCGGGCACAAGACGATCGCTTCAGACTGAAGATGAAAAATATACATTTTAAGCAGCTTTCGTCTTGACCCGGTTTTCACGAACGACGGCTCACTTCTATTGTGATCGTGTTTCTGTTGTGTTTGTGTTTTTTTCTGTCAATGTGCTCGTGTGAGAGGTCGCTGCCTCCGGAGGTTTCTGAGCTCTGATCTTTTTATTTTCTGGAGTTAACGAAGCTAAACTCTTTGGGCCGAGGCTCTGTAATAATGAAACCAACAACGTGATGTGATGTAACGTGAGTTTTGTCAACACGATAAACCAGATCTAACGTCTGGCTCTGTCCTCCCTGAAGCAGCTGCTGAACAACAAGACGTTCACTCACGTGTTTGTCGCTGGACACCGGGGGAAGCGAACCAACGAGCACCGGCGACTTGGACGGGCTGCACAGCTCTGGGAAGGGGTTGGGTATGGACGGGACGGAGGAAGAGAACGAGTTGACGGTTTTCCGCCTGGAGAGAATCAAAGAAACAACAAGCTCAAAAATTGTTTGATCGGAATCAGACAGTTTGGTTGTTAAGCAATACATCCACTAGAGGGCAGCGAAGGGTTGAGAGTTTCCGATAATTGGTTGTTTTCATGGTTGTGATAATGTCCCTTTTCCAAATTTATTCCACGAGTCTTATGGTCGTCTATTGGCTACACTGCCCCCCTGTGACTTCTGGTGGTACTGCTCTGTGTCGTAAGCTTTCAGAAGACGTGAACAAATACAGAACACAGAGTTCGGACAGACGAATCCATTATGATTACAACTCCAATTTTTTTGGTAATTACACTGACAAACACATAAAAAGCAAACCGGGGTTAATTAGGTCACAACCATTATGTCTGGTAAATGAGCAATTACCACGGTTATATCAAACACTATTATAGAATATCATAAATAAAGAATGTGTCTGTAACCACAGGGCAACCAGGAAGCAAAGAAGTGAGAGAAATCCACAGCTCCGTGTGTCAGAGCAGAACAAACACGCAGCCTGATCGGCAATGACAGTTTTATGATCCGCGTCTTTCAACCCGGGAGTTTCAGGGTTCGTTGATGTCGTAAAAAGAAACTTCTTTAAACATCAGATGACTTGTGGCCTGAGGCTGAGTCACCGACTTGAGTCAATAACACTGACTCATGTCCACAGTGTGTGTTAATCAGCTTCCTCCCGCGTGTTCGAGCTCCCGTGGCTCGTACCTGTTGGAGCTGATGAGGATGGGCTGCGAGCGGCGGATGGAGGGAGGGTCGTCGAGCAGAGGAGCCAGAGTCAGAGTGGAGCTCTGCAGCAGCGTCCCCCCCCCCTCAGACTTCTCCGAGCGCCCGAACACTTCTGTCCACGGGCCTGCCACCTCCATCATGTTACCTGAGGGGAGGGAGGGAGGGAGGGAGTCACATATCTGGCTCTGTACACATCAAACTGCTCAAAGTTAAACTCTTTAAGAGCACATTTAAAAACAAGCACCTCAGACCCAAAGTGCTTAAAAGAGAAACTTAACTGTGAGATAAATAAATTAAAAGCATGAAACACAACAGCTTAGAACAAGTAAAAACTAAAAACAGGCGAGTGTGATCTAACTATTCCAACGTTTAGGAGACTTTTATCTCTTTTAAATGAGAGAAAGGTAAAAATCATTCACTTCTACTCATTAACTTAAAAACAAAAACTATTTCAGTTGAGTTTAAAAATGACTTTATTAGTGTTAGACAGCTGCAGAGGCCTCAGACCTTTGGACTGCACTGATTGAGCTGGAGTTGTTCTGGCTTTGGTTCAGAAATCAGCTCGTGGTTTTATTTGGGTCAAACACGTGAATCCGATTTGTAAAAAGACGGGTTCGTCGTCACTCACACGCGGAACAAACTGTTCCTGACGACTGAAATGACTAAATATAACTTTATACACACAGAGAACAATAACAAGGATGAGTCATAGCTTCGTTACCGAAAATAGACGAGACGAGGCATCGAGCCAGAGAGAAATGAACCTGATGTGAACCTGATATGAACCTGATTGAACCTGTGTGTGTGTGTGTGTGTGTGTGTGTGTGTGTGTGTGTGTGTGTGAGATCTGAATATAAAACATCTGTCCTCCAGTTTAAAACACTCGTCTCATGGTGTCATAGATTTGGAAACTGTCAAAGAAGTAAATGTACATTAAAACCCTTGTACATTATAATAAAATGGTTTTGTCCAAATCTTTGTGTTTACAATATAAACCAAGATTTCTGTCAACATTGATTTTAGACAGACACAGATCCCCGATGCTCTCCTGCCACCTCTGATCACCAGTGATGGAAATGAGACACAACCACCTGAGAACAAAACACAACTGAACACAACCAACAACCTGTTTCCTCGGGAGCAGACGACACCGATGTGCAATTAACGATTAATGTTCTGTTTTAAAATCTGTCCATTTGTTTGTTCGTGAGCATAATTACACACAAAAACAACTGAATAGATTTAATGACACTTCATGCGTTGGCAGTTTGGGTCCATGTTATTCCATGTGATATATGGACGAATGGAGGAACAACACTAATTAATCAATTAAACACCTCTAATATCTTTAACAGACACTTTCCACAGCAGAGAAGAGAAGTAGGTCGGTGATAAGTTTCCTCCTGAGACATAATGTTTAACACACACACTGAAATAGCAGGTGAGGAAACCATTCCACCTTAAATCCTTCAATCGTGTGTAAAGTGAATGTAATACGGAGCAGCGGCACTGACTCACTCTGAAAGCCTGGAATCTAAACTGGTGTGAAGGCGCAGCACCAAACCTCATTCAGAAAATAATGTATCTTCCTCATTTGTCCCTGAATGAAGGTCCGTCGATAGAAAACACACTTCGAATACGTTGATAACGAAACAATGGTGGATTCGGCGAACATCGGCGGACTCCAGCTGTTTACAGGAGCGTTATTCTGGCGGTGAGAAGCCGCCGGCACCTGCCTGGATGTAGCCTGTTAGCCGGCGGTTAGCATGCGGAGGAACTCACCTGAGAAGCTCGTGCGCGTCTCAGCGGTTTGACATCGTGTCACTTCCTCAGGAGACGATCAGCTGCTCGCGTTGTTTTCATTCTTCACGTGAACAAACGAGTCTGAGTCTCTGCAGCGAAGACGCGAGGAGAGAGCGGAGGCAGGGAGGAGTCTGCCCGGCAGGTGAGCGCTGGGGGCCGGCCTCCCGCCTCCTCCCGCCCCCCCGACACCTCCGGAGCCTCACGTTGGATCAAAACAAGTAAATATCACTTTTGTCTAGCATGTTTTTTTATGTCTTATGCATTATTTACAATGTTAATGGTAATATTGTCATTTCTACTGTATTGTATTCAAGATTGTCTGACAATAATTTATAGAATTATAAATCAAACAATTAAAAACAAGATCATTTAATCAGCAAATTAGTTTTTTATGTACAAAATATTTCTGTATATCGTCCCAACGTGGAGAAGCAAAAGTGCTAAGATTATTTATCAATGATATTTAATTAATAATAAACCATAAATGAAATGTAAATGCATGAATAGATGTAGAAATGCATCATCTTTTTCACTGTATGTGTACTGGGTATTTTTTAATATTGATTGAGGATTCTGTGCTTTTTCCCTTTTTATGCATTTTAAATTGTAATTTCTTTTATAACTTTGAAGTTGGAAAAAACAAGCAATCCCTGTATTTTACAAATTCTTATAAACTGCTAAATTAAGGAGATAATCAGCAGATGAATCCATAATGAAAATATGAATTTAACTGAAAATGATATATGCCAATTTTCTTATTGTTGATAATGGATATTTTTACATATCTTTATTTTTTTATCTATGACCAGAAAGTACAGAATGTCTCCCCCTGGTGTTGGACACTGAGCTGGACACTTGTTTCTCTCTGACCTGGATGAAATTATATCTCTGAGTAAGATATTTACAGCTTGTTCAGCCTCTGCAAGAAGTTTAAGATCAATCAAAGGAGAAATTTAAACATGATTTTATTATACTGTCATTTAAAAACCAGAACAAGACACTTGAAACCAAAAAAAAAGTCAGTTTCTCCATCAATTGTTGGATCAAATCATGTTTATTAATGTGTTCAGGAAATCCCCACGGAAACAGTTTACAGGGGAACTTACAGATTTACAATCATTCTTGACAGAAGTGCCAGCTTAACTCCCACGGTTCTGCATTGAGGACGCCCGCCGGACCTCTCGACCAGCTCCCTGCACACCCATCCCCCTTCACAGGTGGACCTCCAGACGCTGAGAGAGTTCGGTCGGGGCTTTCAGTCGTGAAGAATGTAGGAGCCTGCGAACACCCAGACGCTCGCACTGGGTTTTCCTTCTTCGTGTCTGGACCGTTCACAGGAAGAGAAGCCTTCATATTTGGTGCCAATCCTTCATCCCAACCCCAAACGTTAGACAGCTGGATGCTTTTCGGGTTTCAGAGTGTAACTGCCAACCGTTGGTGAGGAAAAACCTCAGTACGGAGTTCAGGCCCTCGAGGACACACTACTTCCATATACAGGATTTGTCATACTGCTCAAATGCATTTGGTTCAGCAGTCATAGTACAAATAGAAATGCTAAAACTAGTTACAGAAAAAAAAACATGTAACATCTCTGAAAGGAATAACATGTGAAGCTTGAATGTATCGGGACACTGTCTCAACCGGCTGACGTTTGTGAAATGCCCAACACCTTGTTTTCCACCTACATTAAGTAGGAACACTGTCAGAATGATTAATTACTCTGGAGGTCGTCTTGAGAAATCCAATTTTATCCAGTGAATCCAAATCCAGCTACCAAAAGAATCGGAAAAATCTAGAATTGCATATACTTGCAGGTTTCTAATTTAAAACGTAGACTTTTTTTAAGATTGTTGGCTTGCCTTGTGCTTCACGGTCTCATTTAGTGGGGAGGTCGGGGCAGGGGGAGAGAAAGGTAGTGTTCATTGGAGAACCATTGCTAAGAATAATCTGTTATATTCCAATATAATAATAACAAAACAAACAGCATGATTTTCAAGTGACACAAGAATGATCAAGGATGGGCCTTTGTTGTTGTTGTTTTCTTGTTTTTGTGATTTGCGTCGACCTGATACAGGTTAAGATGCAATTTACTGAATCTCTAACTGGTGGGTTGAAAATCAATAGAGGTTGAAATGAACATGTAGCATTCAGTCTAACGCGGGCGAACAATTCTAGTCAACATAGATACTACAGGGGGAGAGCGAGACACAGGGAGGAGAGCTTGCACCCTTGCTCTTTCTTTGCCGTATGAAAACCATGCTTCCTCTGGAGAGTAAGGGTGGGGGGGAAGGGGGCCGTGCAAGACTGAGAGTGGGGGAGCAGAGGTTGGTGGATTGAGAGAGAGAGTGAGAGGGGGGAGAGAGAGAGAGGGAGAGAGACATAGAGGGGCTTGAAAACCAGACTGCTGATTTCACAGGAGGTGTGTAAAGGCACGCCAGGGTTACTCCCAATCCCAGCCAACGCACACAGAGACGCCTTCACACCCACACACTCTCGCTGAACACACAAGGTACACACACGTACGCGCACACACACACTCACACGCCCACACACAAGCAGCACAGGCTAGAGCCCCACTGACGAGGGGAGAGAGCAGGGGGGGGGAGGGAGCGAGGGAATGATGGAAGTTCTTGAAAGAAAGAGCTGGGGTTGAAGGTTGGAGGTTCGATGGGAGCGGAGGGGCCTGGGTCCGGTGCTGCCGCTGTGTTGAAACAGAAAAAATAAACAACAAACAAAACAAAAAAAATAAATCAAAACTGGTGGAATGGATCATTTCTGGTTCTTCAGCTGGTTGGAGAGCCAGTCCAGGCCCTCGTACAGGCCGTCCCCGCTGGTGGCGCAGGTGGCCTGGATGTACCAGTTGCGCTGGCGGAGGGCGTGCAAGCCCAACTTGTCTGTGATCTCTGCAGCGTTCATGGCGTTGGGGAGATCCTGGTGGAGAAGATGACAAAGTTTATGAGGATGCAGGTTTAATAGGAAACGGGTTATTAAAGACGACTCCACCTCGGTGTGAAGAGCTCAGACCAACATCTAGAGATCCAGATAAGAAACTCACCTGTTTGTTGGCGAAAACGAGCAGCGCTGCGTCTCTGAGCTCGTCCTCGGCGAGCATTCTGGCCAGCTCCTCCCTCGCCTCGTTCACCCTCTCCCTGTCGTTGCTGTCCACCACGAAGATGAGCCCTGCACACGCACACAGTGATGGTGATTTACTAAGTGACATCTCAACGTGGCGTCACACGTTAGAGTTTGGCATCTTGGTTTTTCTACCATCTGAATCGAAGTTACCATATTTGATGGGGAGGGGGGTGGAGCCTGACTGAGAGCTTGCGGACACTACACGCCCACCCACACCTGAGATATACACCCATTGGACATTAGTAGCTGTCAATCACACGGTGGTATCCACCCCCTAATACACAAATCCAAATTGGCTTCAGTTTTCTACGTCCATTTTTAGAAAGGGCCCCGTGGTTGTGAACAGTCGAATATTGTCTGTTCTATTTCAAATGAACTGTCACATATGTCTGTGTCATTCGCTGTAACACAGAAATGTCACTTTGAGACAACTTGTCTTCTGGCTTAAAAGCATTTTCCTCCCGACCAGATCAAAAGCTGTGACTTTTCCATATTAATAATTAATTATGTGCAAATTGTTTGTGCTGCTTAATGAGTCTCTTTGACCCGATCAAAGCCTTGTGTTCATGCTCTGACGAGCGAGAGCAGCTCCACACGTTATCGCAAACAATGACCTCAAAATGTTGTCTTGATTATTCTGAAAAACTGGATATTAAAAGCCAGCTATGAAAATCGAGCTGTCATGTTACCAAACGCTTCCGTCAAGTGCAGAACTCCAAAACTAAAATAAGATAAAAAATGAGTTGCTTGTTAACTGTGGCCCAGTTGAGTGTGAAAATCCCATCAAACTAAAAGCTGACAAACTTTGATGGTATCATTATTTATGACTTTGTGCTGCCAAGACATTTTACGACTTGCCTTTATCAAAATGCAGCATTTTAGTGGAGAAGACACTTTGAAAAGGAGACTCAGCAGAACGTGCTCAGACTGAGGGAAGAAACTGATTCTACTTAAGTCTTCGTTCAAACGTTTCATCACCGGAGTACAAACTTAAAGAAAGGGGGGGTGGTTGTAGGAAACCAACAAGCACGGCCTTCCTGAGCAATCATGACTCCGAAGAATCCGAATCTCATTCAAATGTATTTGAACGAATTTAGTGTCGTGTCTCTGGGGGACAAGATAAAGACAAAGGTCTCGGGGCAGATTTGTCACCATGAAGACAAATGACCTGCGAAGATGCTCTGCTACACGAGTCAGTTCAGTGTTTTTAATGTGTACAAAAGTTTCATCATCATCATGTCGCTCACTTTATTTTGGTTTGTTGTTGGGTTATTTCTGTAGGAGCTGACGAC
The DNA here is from genome assembly GCF_022539355.2 of Hippoglossus stenolepis. Taxonomy (NCBI): domain Eukaryota; kingdom Metazoa; phylum Chordata; class Actinopteri; order Pleuronectiformes; family Pleuronectidae; genus Hippoglossus; species Hippoglossus stenolepis. The sequence continues at coordinate 19,022,124 of NC_061503.1, read as the reverse complement.
GTGGTCACACGGACAACTCGAGCCTGTAACAGGAGTTGCTGCATATGTACCAACACTGTCTGTTAAATTACTGACACGTCAAATGATCACTAATCCAAAGGAGTCAAAACTCAGTGAAAGAAAGAGGATGAATAAGACAGATATAAACAACAAGTCAAACCGAGTCTCGCACTCGTCGATTAGGTTTAATTCAGAGCAAGTTATGGTAGGTTCAATATGGAAATGAAGAGATTTTCATTTGTGGATTAGTTCATTTGAAGGATATTGAGAGACCTTGAAGTGTCAGGTAAGAAATTAAAGAAAAGTCAAACATTTAATCTTCTGACACAACAAGCTGCGTCTATACCAGCAGCAGAAACCCTGGGTTTGCTCTGAAGTAAGACATCCTGTCCCTGGACTGGGTTTGATAAAAGATGCTGAATGTAACCGTCACATCCAAAAAGGATTGACATGTTTAATTCTGCACTTGGATGCTCCGTGTGTGGAGGGTGATGTTCGTGTGGTGCGAGCCAAGAAGACGATGAGAAGCTCAAGCCCGACCAGAGGCGTTAAGCTGCTGAATTATCTCAAATCATAATGGACTTTTGTATGTAATGGATCATTGTAAAACCTAATCAAAATACTGGTTGAATTGACAATTTAGCTGCATCTGACATCTCTTATCCTACAGAGCCTTCACACAAATGAATTACATTCAGGGAGGAACAACACAATACTCCCTTTGAGAATTGAACAATGGTGTATGAGTCATTGGTTCTCTAACGCTAAGATCATCTTTTATGCATCAGCGAGGCCACCTATTGGCAGTGATGGTCACTGACACCGCTGCCAGCGAACACAACGTCCTCTCACCTTGAGTGTTCTGGAAGTAGTGGCGCCACAACGGCCTGATTTTGTCCTGACCGCCCACGTCCCACACTGTGAAGCTGATGTTCTTGTATTCTACAGTTTCCACGTTAAAACCTAGACAGAGGAGAGAAAAACAGACGAGTCAAGGACAAAAAAATATTTTAAAACTTTAATTAATTTCAGGTTAATTAAAAGCTTTGGGTCAGTGCAAGTGTCCCAGAGCTTCAAATTAGCTCAGCAGAGCAGGGCTGGGAAACAAAGCAGAAAATAAACCAACTATTTTGATAATGAAATACTTTCAATGGTTTTTAATCAGAAGGCAGTCATCCCTACAATGACGAGGAAAACCTGTTCAAAACAAACACAAAAAAAGCATTTGCAGAGTGAGTTGAATTATTACGTAGACGTTCATACCAATGGTGGGAATGGTGGTGACTATCTCTCCAAGCTTCAGTTTATATAGGATGGTTGTTTTTCCAGCAGCATCGAGGCCGACCATGAGAATCCTCATCTCCTTTTTGCCAAACAGGCCCTTGAACAGGTTCCCTAATAAATTCCCCATGGTGACGAAGCTGTCGGAGAAGGAGGAGAGAGGAGGAAGAAGAGTTAGGGGTGTTCACGTCTGCAGCTTTTCAGTTTCAGAAAGAGGAAAGGAGGAGATCGAGAGCGCATGATCGAGATAATTAAAGTACCACCTGTCACCGAGGCGAGTAGCCTGGCAGTAAATATTTTATTTCACGATCAGCACCAAACGCAGCACATTGAAGCCATTTTCAGACTTGACCTGCGAGTAAGGTCCGGAGACTTGGCTTTACTGCAGCAAGAAAAAAATCCATACCCTCACAGCCGTCTGTTAAAGCAGTTAAGGCGTAACATCGGAGCACAGTCGAGATGTTTACATAAGCTAATGGTTAAACATCGGGGTTAAGGTTTGTGGCTGTACATTAGCAATCAACCCCAACAACACCAGTTATTGTCCTCGTCACGACAATGATGCTAAACATAAGAAGTTTGGAGCTGCAAGGATTAGTTAGTCAACAAGAAAACAAATTATTAAGTGAAATATTTTTAAGATTGATTTGTTATTTTAGTAATTTTTAAAGAATATTTTTCACAGGTTCAAGATTCTTGAAATGATATGATTGAAATTGTATTTTTTCAGTTATTTCTGATTGTAAACTGAACCAGAGCAGAAATGTTCGGTGAATTAATCTGCAATTACGTTGATAGTTGAAAGATTATTTTACCATTTTTATTAAGCAACAATTTCTGGTTTGACACCACTGTAAACTGAACGTAGAGGATTTGAAGTATTAGTCAGAGAACAAGACGCGTGAAGACGTCACCTTGGAATTAAGGAAATATCAAAATATGAATCACTATTGAGCAAGAATGATGTCACAGCTAAAATGTCACACATTTAATGTTTCCAACCTCTCAAATGTGCTTTTATATTGATGTGATTATGGAAGTTAAATGGGACATTTTCCACAATTTTAAGACAAGATTAATCAAATGTTATTTTTATAGCTTCTATTCAAATTACAATTTGTCTCATAGGGTGTAACAAGGTGCGGCATCGTCTGTCGTTAACACCAAACCAAGAGGAAGGAAAAACTACCAAGAAACACCCATTATATTAATAATAAATAAGTTGAGAAGAAAATTACCTCTAGATTAAACATAACAGAAAATGAACACTTAAAACTCTGGGGAAATATCAGTGGATATTATATATTTTGCAAACTGCATTTCTAAAAAAAAATATTTTAAATGAAATCTATTCAGAAATCGATTATTATGGCTTGTAAATGTAAAGACTGAGTTAATCTCTGATATAAATGACAGTTCACTTCACGTGTGAGGCCAAAGGCTGTTGGTAGGACAAACAGGACACATGGGAATGTTCCCTAAGGTTAGCTTCCTGGTTCCTTTCGGGTTTTACTCAAAACAACATAATGAATTAAGAAATGTTCGGCAGGTTGACCCGCTGATAGAAATCATCCTCAGCCTCAGCGTGGATCGGATCTGGATGTTCAACTATTGTTCGGACAGAACGTGACATCTCAAAACACGTCAACTTGAGGTTTGAGGAAGTTGACATTTTTTTTTCTACATCGTACAAACCTGGCGACGGATCGATTAAAGGTTAAACCGCCGCGTGAAGGTTGATGCCACGATACGAACCGGCGGCGGCGGCTCGAGACGCGTCGGTAACCGGATAAACGTCGCAGAAACCCGACCACCGGAGAACAGAGGCCTGGTCCAGCTGGTGAACTGTCGGCAACACGGATAATGTTACTGGAGGTGGGCGCCCTGCTAGCATGCTAACAACACCCCGACCTCAGCAGGAGGCCGCCGATCCGGAGGAGCGTCGATGTGACCAAACATATTAACCCCGCGAACTCCGCGTGGGAATTTAACGATTGTGCGTTTGGTCTTTTCCCGGAGAGAGCGGAGGAAGTCGCGTGTTGTCGGTCGGTCGGTGCGACGCGGGGCAGATTAACGTTAGCTCCCGTAAGGGCGGATGCTTCGGCCAGTTAGCTAGCTGCTAGCCGCCAGCTAACAGGCGACGATCACACCGAACGCATCGGTTTAAATCACACGCCGCGACGCGGTATCGAGACACGCACCAGCGGAGCGTGGCGCTGGGGGTTCGCCCGGGCTCGAACTCCTTTCTCTCGGTGGCTTTTCGGTCTTGCGGGATCTGCGTTAGCGGCCGTGCTAACGCCGCTAGCTAAGTGCCGCGTCACAGTAAAGACAGCGCATCGTGACGTAGCACCGAAACGTGGATTAAAACGCGCAGTTCGGACAAAGTAGAGACTGCTTCGCGTTAACTCGCGATTTAAACTAAAAGCACCGCGTCAATGCGCATATTTACCTTTAAAAACGCAGCTTCTCGATCGTTCCGTTATCTGTCGCTGTCGCTCCAAAATGGCGTCTTGCGCAACCAGGGAGACACCGGCGTACGGACACGTCCCACTATCACAGCGCGTCCAATCAGCGCTCAAATGGTGTCACTAAGAGCCCGCCCCCGTGGCCCCGCCGTCCAATCACAGCCTCCGCAGCTCTGTGTGCTATATGGTTCACAAAATGTCGAGGAAGTGAAGTTTGTTCAAGTTTCACACACACACAACACACAGTCACACACACACACATACACACACACATACACACACACACAGTCTGACACACACACACACAGCACACACACACATACACACACACACTCACACACTCTGACACATACACACAATACACACACACGCACACACAATACACACACACACACATGGACACACATACACACAATACACACACATACGGACATACACACAATACACACACATACGGACATACACACTAACACGGACACAAAAACACACACACACGGACACACAACAATACACTTACAAACAGACACACAATACACAACAACACACAAAAAAAATATACAACTATACAAAACAATACCCAACAACACAAAAATACGCTACAACACACAGACACACAAAAATCAACGCACAACAACCCCAAAACTCAGGATGACTAATTGAACCCTGCTGATAAATACTGATTAGTTTGTTTCTAAATGTTCATGTTCCACAAACTTCACACTTCAAACAGAAGAAGATAAAAACATGAAATGTGTCGACAATTTGTCTTAAATCACTTTCTCAGGAATTTATTTAACCACAAACAACGACAAATTAAAGTATTATGAACACTTCTTATGATGTAAAAACCTCAATGATTTGAATAAATAAAATAAAATTCACACAGAAAACAGTCACATACATTTTTTCTGAAAGAACCAATTTAATTTCTCGTATATTGTATCATGACAATGATTCAGTGTTTTAACCGACATGTGAGAACTTAGAGTTTAAATAACTGACACAGGAAGAACTTCTCTATAAGTACAGTGTTGTATAAACTGTTTAAAGACGTGTACACATGCATCTACTCTACATAATATTCTATGTATATGAAATAATCCATTACATTTATGTTACACATAAAATATTCAGTCCAGCACTTCTGGTACTTTTATATACATTTGCACTATTTTAATATATTTCTACAATTTGCATTGTAATTTTCTTTCATACATAAAAATACATATTTATGTGTATATATATATAAACACAACATATATATATGAATCTATTTTTATATATATATATATATATAACAGGGAACTGCTTTTAGAAGATCAATCCATTAATTAAGGGTTTATGAGCTATAATCAATGACTTTATTCATCAATGTCACATGCAATATATATATATATATATATATTTATTTATATATATATATATTCTTTATATATAGTCTTTTTAGCTCTTCAGTTCATCATAAAACGTTTCTCACTCGCCTGCAAATGTAAATGACAATAATCCATTAAGTCTGTTGTTGTAAATGTTAATAACCAGTTGAAAACATGTTGGTCCAGATGTTCTGCAGCTGTTCAAACTTTCTCCCTCGTGGATTGAAGAGGTAAAAAGAAAAGTGTTTTTCTGTAAGGGGGTTTTGTTTTCACAACCTGGCAACCCAGTATTATAAAGTGATTAATTAACCATTAAGATATTGATTACAACTTATAAACCTTCCATAGACGATGCTTTATAAGGAAGTGGTTCCCATAATACTCATGTATAGCTTCTACATCTTGTAGAGTCACATTCCATGTGCGTCCACAAACTGGAGCTGGTTCACAGAAATCTGCAATAACGTACAAAAACGATACAAAATAAAATCCTCTCCTCTCACATTTGTCCTAAAGCAGCAGCATCGTCCCCGTGTGCTTTTATCAACAAACAGCCACGAGACAAAACGCCTGTTTTATTCCTGCAGCTCCAGTTTCCCGTCTCGGACCCTCCAGCTCCAGCGACGACATGTGTCGGGCGCAGAGACGCAGCGCAGCCACACACACGACTCTGTGATCTCCTCCTCGAAGGACACCAGCTTCCTGTCCAGCGTCTCCAGAGTGAAGGGCTTCCCCGAGATCTCAGAGACACATGACATGAACTTTATTACACGAGTTCAAGCACAAACACACGATGGGGATCATGCATGTGAAATTAAAAACATGTTTAAAGCTCTGGATGTGTTTTCTACCTGGTCACTGATTCCTAAGGCGACGTGTCCGACTTTGACCTGCCGTCGCTCTCGGATCCTCAGACACTGGCCCTGGACGTTCTCGATCCAGATGTCAACACCTGCAGGAGTCACAGTCTGAGAACACAGATGCCAGAGGACAACAAAACGCTCAGCGACAGGAGGAGGACATCTCACCTTCAAAGCAGCAGGACGACGGCTGATTGGCCGAGGCCGACCACTCCAGGCGTCCGTCTGTGTGACTGTCGCAGGAGGAGAAGACTCCAGAGCTCAGGTCGTCGGAGGAATGATCAGAGCCCTTCACAAACACAGAGTTTAATGTTTTAATGTGCATTCAATCTATATACATCAGTGTGTGTGAACCATGGTGTGAACACACCTTCTCTGAGGCGTCTCTCTGCGACGTGTCCGAGCAGCTGAAACAGGACGGGGGGTCATCTCGAGGTTCAGGGGAGGGGGTCTGGAACGTGGTGCCCAGAGCTACGTCTGGTGAAAGACAACATGTTTATATCAGTGATAAACTCCATTAAATATTATAAATCCTGTCCTTTATGCTTTCAAACATTTTCACACAACAAAGAAAATGTGATTTGATTATTCAGCATCGAGACTGAAGCTGCAACATGAACACGTGTGACTTTAAACTCATTTTGTTCCAGAAATAAATCTACAGATACCAGATATCAGATATTTTGTTTAAAAAGAAAAAATATGACACTGATAAATTGAGTATAAACAGGTTCATTAACAACATCCACTTCTCTTTGCAGTTACGATCAATGACAGTAAAACAAAATCAAAACCTTTACTCAAAATATTCAAGAGGAAAAAAATCGGTGATCTACAACTGTATCTCAACATTATCCTCAAAAACTTTCGCTGAAATAAAAATAGTTTTGGAGCAGATATTAGTGCCTCCCCTGCTGAGCTGTCGCCATGACAACACCTCCTCTCACTCACCATCTCGGAGATACTCCAGCTCTGGTTCGGATCCACACGGGCTGTCGCTCGTCTGCTGACCTTTCTGCAGCAGAGGGAAAAGGCCTCTGAGAGCTCGGAGATAATCTGTGGACACTGAAGACTCCCACTCTTCATCCTCCTCTTCCTCACGTCCCTCCTCCTCCTCCCAGTCGCCCTCGTAGTCCCTGTCCATCTTTCTCCACATCTCCTGAATGAGATCCTCCTCCCCCATGTAAATATCCACGTCCGACTCCGACCCCGAGTCCCAGTCGTGTTCATCCCGCAGTGATTTGGGCGGCGAGTCCGACTCCCCGCTGAAAGAATCTGCCTCCACGTCAGAGTCTTCGCCCAAGTCCTCCTCCACCGCCGTGGTCCTCCAGGGGCTCACCCAGTGCATCATGGGAGGTGGCGCGGCGGCTGATGGTTTACTTGGGGGGATCAGAGGTGACAGAGGGGGGCTCCTCCTGCCACAGTGCAGAACCTCACAGGCAGCTTGAACAGAGCAGGGACTCAAACCTCCGACTGCAAAAAGAGAATCGATGATCAACAGAGAATTAAATGAATCATTTGATGGTTGCAGCTTCTTAAACAGGAAGATGTGAGGATTTTCTTGGTTTAGCAGTAAAATAAATATTTAAATGAAGGAACCTGAGATCAGATTCTTTATTTCACACACTGCAGGAAAATTCATCTTTTAATATCTATCAATAAATCAGATCCTTCATTGAAAGTTTCAATATAACAACGTATTAAAGAACTAAATAACTTTGAGTGATATATTGGACAAGAGATGAAAATTAGCCTATAAAGCTAAGTCTCAAGTTTTCTATTGATCACTGATCCCTGTCTCATCAAAAATAAAATAAAATAATAAAAATAGCATTTTACTGTTTGTTTTATCTACTTTATTTACAGTTTGTATATATTTCGTCTCAGAAGTTCAGACACTTCTTTCTTCCTGTCTGGTTTCAGATTTAAAACGTGTTATATTGTAAAAGCTTATTACATTTATGTATTTGTAACTAACTAAAGCTGTCAAATAAATGCTCTGTGGTTGAGTATAAAGTACAAGTACTCTTCTCTTGCAGTGGAAGAGATGTGTGAAGTAGAATTAAATGCTTGGGTAAAGTAACAGTACCTCAGCCTTGTACTGAAGTACTTAAGTAAGTGTACTTTCTACCACAGAGGACGTTGTGCTGCTGTGACCTGCTCTCAAAGCTTTGGTGGTTTTCCTCCTCAGCTCTTTGGCCGACGCTCGTCTGTCCGGGTCCTTCTGGAGTCCGGCTCTGAAAACTTTGGCCGTGAAGTTGTTGCAGGTGGACGGGACCTCCCACAGAGGAGGAGGCTCGTTGACGATCTGACCAGAAGAGTGAGAAACACCTTGGTATAGCTTTGTTCAACCTAAAATCGAATTCTTAAATAAAGATGTTTGTATATCTACCTGCAGACACAGTGGGTGGGAGTAGTAACGTATCCAGGGGTGACATCCGTTGAGCATGTGCAGTAACATGCAGCAGCTGCTCCACACGTCGGCCTTCGCACAGAGTCCATCTCCTCGAGCGACCTCCGGCGCCATGTGGGTCTCTGTGCCCGGGAACGCAGCCGCTCCTTCATGAACACACACTGAATTTAACTTTCTGCATCGGCCCCAAGACACTAAAGCTGCTTTCAGACCTGCACTGAACTCCAGATGTTCCCCTGGAATTTATGGGAGAGGCTGTATGTGAGAACGCAAACGTCTGAGTCAGTTGCTAAGGAGTTTCCATCTTCCTATAATACAAACTGTGGATAATGTCCTAATTAGCCTCGCAGGAGATTATCTGGGATTCAAAGGGAGCGAGTGGTGTGAAGCCGAAGCTGTACGGTAACAAAAAGAGACACGAACCTCTAACTTGCACCGACGATTCTGTAGAGAATCAACAGTTTTACATGAATCTTTAGTAGTTTTAGAAATACGTCCAAATGAACATGACGGATTTGGGCCTTGACAGAAACATCGATCTGTCTTTTTTATGTATGTTTGTAAAATTCGTGGATCCAATTTTCTGGAACTTTTCATGAGATAATTTCTGAAAACATCTTACAACACTTGTTCTTTGTATTAATAAATAATAATGAAGTAAAAGCAGAAATACTTTCCTGCTGCGTCACTAACTTCTTGTTAAAGATAACGAGACTGAGCCACAGACGAGGATACGAGACTTCATGGTCAACCACCTTTTATATAAAATCTTCTTATTTCTAATTTCTCTCAATAACAAAAGGAGGATCAATTTGTTGAATCTATAAAAGCGACTCTTTCCCCTTGTGTTCAAAGTTGATGTGCGTGTGTAAACTCTGTGAACTGCTGACTCACCCCTGAAAGCTTTGTTGCTCCGGCCGCTGTCGTCCAGCGTCTCTGAGAGACCGAAGTCACAGAGGAATGTGTCTCTGCAGTCGGCAGACAGCAGCACATTGTCAACTGGAATAAAATCAACACAGAGGATTTGGAGAGACAGCTTGTTTTCATTTGCTGCTCATCATGAAACAGATGAGTGAGGAATCAGGCGGCTGTCGGCCGCTGTCAGGGTGACGGGGATTCTGGGAACAAAACCTCCGCAGCTCCCTGCTCTCGCGGTGGCACAAGGTTAAGTCTCTAAAAATAAAGGCCTGTTTTTCTCCACCTCTTCACGAAGATGTGATGTGATGAGACTGTTTAATTTGGTCGGCTGAGTGAAGCTGCTCAGCACAATGCAGAGGCCTGATGTGGGCGAGACCCTCGTCCTGCTCCATCCTCTCAGTGGGATTACTCGGGGTTTAGGGGTGAGGTGTCAGTTCAGGATTAGGAACCATCAGCAGGAATGTTAGCTGACAGGAGAGCAGCAGCTAGAGGCTTCACCAGGACTCATCCTCCATGTCTCCTTCTACAAGCTGCTGATAATATCACATCAAACTCCACAGGAGAAAGTTTATAAAAATGCCGGCTATGTGGAGATTAATTACAATTATTAATACTGAAAAAGACAAGAAATGCGATGCAGAGTGTTTGAGGAGTTTATGTTTTCCCCTCGTTTGTTTATTTGTTTGTTTGTTAGCAAGATTATTCAAACTCTACTGGACCATGTGATACATGTCAAGAGAAAGCTAATTAAGTTTCTCAAACGTTGTAACAAATTTCACGCACTCGTAGATATCAAACTTCTACAAATGACTCATCAAGATCCATGAATTATTCTCTGAGATGTCAGTGAAAAATGTTTAAACCTCCCTGAAAACATCTAGAAAGAATCCTTGAATCTGCCCCTTTGTTGGTATCAACTCCAAAATTGTATGAGTTACTTCTGGGCCCAAGTTCAATCCTTCCACCAAGTTTTGTTTAAATCGGTCCAATAGTTTTTGCGTAATCCTGCTGACAAACAAACAAGCTAACAAACAAACAGGCGCGAAAACAAACCGACCTTTGACGTCCAAGTGAAGGACCTTCCTGTGGTGCAGGTGCTCCAGCGCCCCCAGTGACTGGCGGAGGTAGTGCAGGGCCAGGTCCTCGGGCAGGGAGTTCATCTCTTTCAGGAGCTGAGCCAAACAAGCTGAGGAGGTTTGGAAAAAGTCGTCTGTGAGCGGCGTGTCCTCGTTGTGAATGAGATGTGGTTTGAGTAGTTTGGACGTGTACCTGGCTTCAGGTCCATGAACAGCACGACGTTCAGCCCCTCCCTCACGGCGCCAAAGAGCTCCACGACCCGAGGAGAGTTCAGAGCGCTCCACGTGCTCACCTCCTCGCGGCTGAGGTGACTCAGTGGAATCTGAGCGTGGACACCATGAGGTTACCTCAATCATTGAATATTGCTTCCAAAGCTCTGGGTGTGGGTGCGTATCTGGATTTCACACAATGACTCATTCCCTCTCTCTCACCACTTACCCTCTTGGCAGCACATTCGAATCCCGTCCGTTTGTCCCGAACACAGAACACGTCACCGTACGAGCCGTTCTGGATGTGGTGCAGAACAAAGTACTCCTCTCCCTCCCGGTACCGACACTGACCACTGGGCTGCAGTCGCTTCAGGAAACAGGATTAAACAGAACTGTGATAATGAGAAACAGGCTGAAGAAAACAAACGAGAGATAAAGATCATGAAATTGCTCTTTGGAAACCAAAGAGCGAGAACGTCCTCAAATGCCTTTTTCTGACCAACGTCCAAAATCCAAAGATAAGCACTTTACCTTATCATGGATTGAAGAAACAGAGAAAAGAATTTAAGATTGAAACGGAAAATATTGGACATTTCTACTTAAAAACTTCAAGATCTAAATCTCAGAGCCCGTCGGCTATCGACCAATCAGCAGCTGGGGGACAGACGTGTCTCTTTTCACATGTAAAGGCAGAATTCAATTAGCTCTAAATCATCAAGATGCAAATATCTTACATGATGAAATACGAGTCCTTCGTTGACGGGTGCGTTCGGTTTCCAGTCACTTAACGTCTGTTGTATCAAATCCTTGAAGAAAGGAGAAACAAACTGCTTCGGCATCTGCGTCACTCTCCCTCTCATTTCATCCAGAACAGCGTCGAGGTCACTGAGGTCATCGAAGCCGAAGGAACCGCGACACGTGTTCACGGAGTCGGAAAGTCCCAGCATGCTTTGCACACACTCCGTAGAGTCAGAATCCCACTCGGCGGGACCGGAGGTAAAACCAGACACGTGCATCAGGTCAAAGGTCGAATTTGAAACCTTGGCCTGGACTGCGAAGCTCTCGGGTGCTGGCGTGTCGTCGTCTGCCCAGCAGGAGGAGTCCGAGTCACTTTCATGAGTGCGAATAGATTCCAGGTCCTGCACCGAACAATCGGAGTCGGACGCTCCTCTGTCGTCAGAGCTCGATGTGTCGTCGGTTTCTATCGATCCGTATTGATCCTCTGATGGTGACACATCCTCTGATCCTCTCACATGGTCACAAACATCTGTGCAGCTGCAGATTTCATCATGTTCACAAGAGAGCCGGCCTCCGACGCTGCAGGAGCACGAGTCAGTAAACTCAGGAGGAGGCGGGATGACCTCAGCCGACGAGGTCGCGTCTCCGTCCACTGATTTCAGCCAATCGATCTCCTGCACCCAGAGACCACGGATCACAGGACGGTGTTCTCCTTCCTCCCGACTCTGTCCTGTGCCGGTCTTCCTGCGCTGTTTCCTCTGCAGGTGGTGGAGCGGGAGTTTGGAGGCCTCGTCCAGGTCCTCGTCCTCTGTGTCACTGAGGAAGGACGATTCTCTGGTGTCAGACCTGCACATGAGAAGATAGACAGCGTGAATACACCAGTTCAACAACCTCAATAACCTTTTCAGTCCCAGTCTGATTGATGGTGGAGTGGAGAAGAATCCATCCATCGCCACATTCTCTTCTATATATATATACAGACCTGAGCTTTTTGAGCTGCTGAGATCTGGAGTAGGGACGCTGAGTCGTGGTGGGACTGAACTCCTGGAAGTCTTCTCCTGAGACAGAGGGAAACAACGTAGAGTTTAACGAATGAATGTTGAAGAAGAGATTTTAAATCATCAAATAGTTAATTCAAACCAAACTGATCAGAAACATGAAAACCTGAACAAACATCAGTGTGATAAGAACGACCTGAAATGACAGAAACCATCTTTAAAAAAAAATAATTATAACCCTAATGTTTTAGTTTGGGCCCTGTCCCATCTGCTAACATGGAGGAGGCAGGGTACTGCAGCCAGCCACCAGGGGGCGATCAAGGTTCTTTCCATACAGTCACTGATCTACATGGGGTCTTACTCTCAGCCTGTGCGACTATGGAGAGACATGGATTCTCTGCAGACACTTCCTGTCCCGCTGTGACCACGTGCTTGGCGGTGCCGTGCTGCATCACCCGGCTGAGGTGCGGCGCGATGACCTGGACCAGCGAGTCCTTCTCCTCCTCGCCAACATGGCCGTCGTCCTCTTTGCCCAGAAACGAGAGCTCAGATCCTCCGGCCACGATGATGAACGGCGTGTTGGAGTTGAACACCCGGGGAATCGCCATCGCTCTGAGAACTGGAGGAGGAAGAACAAACACACACAGTGAAAGTTGCAAGACCTGTAGGAGGCCAGATTCATAACCTATACTGCAGCCGGCCACCAGGGGGCGATCAAGCTGTTTAGTTTTTACGTATTGGAGCTGCTAAGTCATCCATATTTATACAACCCTAAAAAAAACACACACCCACGATTTCAATTCATCTGCAGTCGACAGCAGATTTGTAATGGTCAGGCATTTTGATGTGGTGGTATTTGCCGCGGCCGGGGCGTGAATGAACAGACACCAGCAGCCAGCCGGCAGAGGGGGGGTATAAATAGCCACATGCTTTCCACTGGGTCCAGCTGTCAGAGTCTCTCTCAGCCGTTCGCCATGTTAACGGCTGACACATGGATACAAACACACAAAGACAGGACTCGTACTCACGTCCTCCGGCTGCATGAGGAGGTCGAGGAGGAACTTTCATTTCACTGTGGAGGCTGGAAAATCTACTGCAAACTCCATAACTAGCATTTTGATTTGGATATTGATTCAAATTGTAAAGAAAGTGGAGCTCAGGTGATGAATCCAGGACAAAGATCTACGTCACCAGCATCACGTCTCTAACGATCCTCCCATGATGCACCTCGGCCTCCTGAGAACTTTACCCAGAATCCACCTGCCTCTCAGCTGAGGCCTGTGAGCACCTCCAGTCAAACACACACCGACCGACGCTGTGGTTCTAACCTCCAGCTGAACCCAGAGGACGTTACCTCTCAGGGACAATCAGGGGGGTCCCTCCGGTCTCAGGTGAGATCCAGTGATCCTGGTGGAAGAGGAAGAGGAAGAGGAGGAGGAGGACCAGGATGAAGGTGTGTGTCCCTCTGTCTCTTCCTGTCTGTTTGTCTTCTGTCCTGTGTTATAAGTGTCCAACTGAAACCTACCGGCTTTCTGCCCCCGCAGCCTCAGCTGATTGGTCAACCATGTGTGTGAGTTATGAACTTCTACACCTCTGTCACCACCTCCTCCTTCTCCTCCTTCTTCTCCTCCTCCTTCTTCTCCTCCTCCTCCTCCCCGTCCTCCCACACACAGATACCAGCGACAGAACAACGTAGATGCCCTCTGTGACCCTGAGCTCCTTTAGGACCCTGAACGTTTAATTTACTTTAAAGACTTTCACTGCAGTGATATATATATATATATAAATACACTATATAATACATTTATTTAAGACTATGTATACACACACTACTACAAGCTGCAGCAGTAGTTGAGGCTGAATGTAGTTAAGTAATTTATACTCATTATTGTGTTGCTGTTGTAGTTTGATAAACTATTTATATAAAGTTATGTCTAATCCACTGGTTCCCAGTCTTGGGCCCAGTTCTCTCCCAAGAGCCAACATGTAAATAAGAGGAGTCGTGAAATGATTGAAGAAGAAACAGTAAATCTGTAAATATTCAAATCTGGAACGTGACGACAACACAGACGTCAATATTCAAAGTGTGATAAGATTTTATTTGATAAGATTTTACTGTTTTATAATTTGGATGATTGACATGTGACCGTCTGTGCAGTTTCCAACACATCTGTTGTCCCACATAGAGAAGACTGGAATCTATACAGTCCTGTGGGAATTAACTAAATACCAGAGAAGGGAGTGTGTGAGTCTGTGTGTGTGTCTGTGTTGTGTCTGTCAGTGTGTGTGTCTGTGTGTGTGGGTCCCTCTCCCTGGCAACATGTGAATGGGATCAGCGACGGACCAATAGAATGTCAGAGGAGGAAGTTTCACGTCAATGGGTTTTTGTCACTGGGGTCGACTCTGCTAAACTTAGACGTGAGAAACGTCTGTGACTCTTCACTCAGAAACATATCGATGAAAACACCACGATGAAGATGTTTGAAAGCTTCAATAAAAAACTTTTATTCTTCTCATTCTCGTTTTGTTTATTGGAACAATGACTAATATTAGATAAAGATCGAGATCACACTCGCTTATCGTGGACCTGTAGCTAGTTAGCTTAGCATAAAGACTGGAAACGGGAGGTGTTGTTATCTTGTTAATTGTTGAGCTTCAGACACGTTGTTGGGCAGATTTTGTTTTTCTACGCAAAGCAGCCGAAGTTTGTCACAAAATTAGCTCGTTTGTCACGAGGTGGAAAATAGAATTTGCTGTAGTAAAGTTGGTAAATCCAGCTACAAAAAAAAACTAATTTGGCAAAACTGCCAATTGGGAAACTTTACACAGTCCAACATTCAAACTTATAGTTCAGCTCTGCTGTTGTGGGTCAGTTCAAATACTACAAGTAAAAGTACGTACAAAAGTAAGTATCAAAATAAAAAAGCTCATTATGCAGTATAGGCTTCGATAGTTTTTATTATAAGCAACTATTACTGAAGTATATGTAAACAGTACTTTAGAGTCATATCTAGTGGGTGTTGTATTCAGATGTTTTATGTTTTAATATACCTTTAATCTGAAAAGTGACATAAAAGTACAACATTAGAGCAGAAGTGTCCTTTAGTGGACGTTTCTTTTAGTGGACAAAGCTCCTCTGGTGTTTCCACATCAGTAACCGTCCTGCTGATCTTCCACAATGAGGCCGAACACCGAGGACGAGCATCTGACCTCATTTCGCTGAGGCACCATGTGTCGTCCATTGTTTTCCACTGAGGCAGAACAGCCTCACGTCTGTTTCCAGCCACCAGAGGGCAGAGGAGGAAACAAGGCCCCCCCCCCCATCGGCAGAGGAGTCGACAGAGAAGTGGGACATTCACCACCTGAACCCCAGTACCCCCAACCCCACTGTCGTGTTGACTCTGGTTGTCATAACAACATTCTGATGACGAGGCCGAGGGAGGCGGGGGAGGGGGTAAGAGGATACAGGAGGGAAAGGTCACAGGAAGTGTGTGGGCGACTGATTAAACTTCAAACATGACCTCAGTGAATTGAATTATCACCTCCAGCAAACTGATATTTTCAACAACTTTATTTCAGTCTCTTTAACCCCCCCCCCCCTCAAATTAAAGTTCTTTAAAAGGCATCAAAACACAACAATCAACCAGGACACGTTTCTAAAAGCAGCAGTGACAGTGAGCACCGGACGTTTAGAGAATACACTTTTAGGAAGTTACATTTTGAAAAGAACATTTTTGATAAAATCATCATCACCTCACGCCACGTTGAGTGATCACAGATTGAAGAGGAGCAGACTTAGTGTTAGTGAACCTTCATCGGTTTCTCTGAAAGCTATGAAACAAAAAGACTCTACGATGAAGAACTGTTGCATCGAGGACAAATAATCTGGTGTTTGCCTCTTTTCTACTTTATCCAATTTTCTTTTAACAGATTAAAACTAATCCAGGAAACCTGATTCTACCCTGAACAGTGTCTGCAGGTTTTTCCCTTCAGGCTCCGTCCGCTGCCAACAACCATCACATCTCTTCTCTGGCAGCCGGACGCTCTCAGAACAACATCTTCACCAACACAAATCAAAGTTTGGGTGGAAAACAGGTTTTGAACTGGATTCTTTCATCTCCGCGAGGAAACGATGCCCTTGTGTGTTGTTCAGAAGCTGGAAACCAGCAGCATCGTCTCAGAGTCTTTGTTTTTCGTTCTGTGCCGACGGAGCAAACCCTGAATTTGTTTCCCCGGGACACTGAGATGTACTTGGCTCTTATTGTTGTTGTTTTCTTGACGATGGTCTGAACGTCCCTCTGATACCGAGCAGCTCTTATGACGTGAGAGAAGGCACAAGCTCTTTGTTCCGTCTGTCGATCTTTTCCAAGAGTACGATGTTTAACTATTTATATATACACCAATGTTTTCATGACAGCTGGGTCTTTAAATCACAGGTAAAATAAGGATTAAATAAAATCGACACACATCAAATTCACAGATGCAAGACAAACTTAATTGACCTCTAAATGTAGATTATACTCGACGTTCTCGTCGTGAACCAACAAACACAGAAAAGCTGCTTCCTGAACGAGTGGTCGACTCGTTTTCTCAAGTCTGACTCAGCATTTTATCCAGAATAAGGCAGAAAGTACATTCACGTCTGTTTTTATAGAAGAATAAAAACAGACCTGGACAAAGAGTCCAAAGAGAAACGAAGACAGAGGAGACGCAGCCGCTGACGCTCTGCACGTTGCTTATGATTAATAATCCCATGATAAGATGAATCTCGTTCCTGTGTCTCTGAACTGGTTCATTATTCAGCTGCTGAGGCTCCGAGTTTCCAGCCTCTGATAGTTTCTACTCAGCAGAAAAACTGTATTTATTTGCCAAAGGTTTAATTTAATTCTCTAGACAATTTCGGCCGAGAAAAACTTCCAGGAAATGATCTGAAAAATACAGGACGTGTGAATCAAAGCTTTAACTGCTTGTTAATAAACTTCGAACCTGTTTGTAGATATTCATATTGTTTTTAAGGTCATTAGGACTCGAGGTAATCTGTCTATATGGATCTATGTGTTTTTGAATCAATGAGAAAAGGTTTAAATTGGTCTCATGTTCACATACTAACTCTTCTCTCTGTAAATTCTGATTTGTGAATTAAAACATGCTTTCTTACATCTTTACTAAGAAACTAATTGTCTTGATTCTTTTCATGGGTTTTAAAACCAATAAGAAAGACGCAGAGACAAAGTCGTGCAGCGAGTCCTTCATATACTTAATCATCGTCTAAGGTTGACCTCTGAGGACTGAACACGATGAGGACCAAACCCAGCAAACCGTTGAGCATCGGCGTCGCCCGCAAACCAAAAGTACCTTCAAGTGAGGAAAAACTCAACAGAAGCTGAAGATGTGACGGATCAGTGGGACTAAAGTCCGTGAGGGACAAAGTCTCTCTGTCTGTTCCCAGACAACATGTCCCAGGTCAGCTGGGGTCTCTCCATGGTGCAGCCTCCCGCTGCCACGTCGCAGGAGAATCCCTCAGGGCAGCAGTGCTTCGAGTCGGAGCAGCAGGTCGCCTGTGGAAAGACAAAACATCTGTGAGAGGGAGAAGCCGGAGAGTTTCTCACAGGTGATTTATGTAAAACTGCTTTCACACGTAAACTGAAATGTCCCTGAGTAGCTGTATGTACATAACTGACTTCTGTAAGTGGGAACAAAAACATTTAGAAGATGAACAAGTATGGTGGAGACGTGGAGTGTGAACTGACCCGTGGCGAGGGACAACACGCCCACTCTGTGGACGACGTCTTGCAGCACGTATCTTTTCTGGGGCAGTGGAATTCCCCCGTGCCGTCACATGGTACGTCCTCTGCGTCTCCAGGCCCGGACCGTGCCACTTTGATCTGAGGGAGGGTTTGGACCAGCTCATCGAGGTTCTTCTTCTCACACGTTCCCGTCTGCATGTTGCAGGTGTAGCCCTGAGGACAGCAGTGCTCGTGGTCCGCACAGCAAACCGCCTGCAGAGGACAGCGGAGACGAATCAATAATCTGATCATTACTTCATTAAAATATAATAAAGTGTGTGAGGGACAAACCTTGACCAGAGGGCAGCAGCCCCACTCTCCTGTCAGCAGTTTACAGCAGGTCGTTCCTGTAGCACAGCTGCTCTTGTCGTCACACTTGACGTCCGTCACGGCGCCGGGCTCGGCCACGGCGCTCAGTTTGGTGAACCAGGGGACGGCGTGGGAGCCCCTGGAGCAGGCGGAGCGCTGATGTTCACAGGTGTGACCGCTGGGGCAGCAGTGGTCTCCATCGCTGCAGCAGACGGCCTGAAGCACAGCAGAGACAACTCAGAGGTCATCATTCCATTCCCTCAGTGTGAGGTCGTGAGGTAACCGTGTTTTTACCTTTGGCAGAGGACAGCAGCCCCATTGGTGGGTCCTGTCCATGAAGCAGCAGGTCATGTCTTTGGGGCAGCTGGTGCTGGAGTCACACATGTTCCTCCCCTGTGGAGCCGGAGCAGAAGCAGCCTGGTGGAGCTCCGTCCTCAGCGCCGGGATCTTCTGCAGCCACGCCAGGCTCCGGCCTCCGGGCTGATCACACGTCTGCACGGCCACGTTACACTTGTAGCCTTTGGGACAACAGTGCTCCTGGTCGCTGCAGCACACGGCCTGAAGAGAATGAAGAGCTCTTTAATATCCACTGAAATCCTTGGAAATGCCAGATTTTCTGTTCCACTGATGCAGGAGATTTATTGACACGATTTCCAACGAACAACGTAAAGATCAAACATCGGCAGAACCCTTATATTCAAAACCACTGTGTTGTGTCTAAGAATGGAAATATAAAATATAAAATATAAAAATGTGGAAAAAGCCCTCAAATGCTGTAAATTCATATTCTTCAGTTTTCCTAAATCTTTTTAGTTTTAAGGATCATTTTATTTCTTCAGATTTAATCATTGAAATTGTGTTTTTTCACTCAGTTCAGTTTCCTCAGTTAATCCATGTTTAGAAACTCAAGATGAGTTCTCTCGACTTATCGTTTCTCTCTACGAGATACTCATGTCTGATCAAACTGAGTTTTAAAACACGCCAGCGCTCAGCGAGGAGGAGGAGGAGGAGGAGGAGGAGGAGTCTGACCTGAGGCAGGGGGCAGCAGGCCCACTGTCCGGAGTCTTTCTTACAGCAGGTGGTTCCTCCCGGACACGTGGTCTCCTGGTCACACTTCTCGTCCTGGACCTCCAACGTCACCGCGGAGACCTTCTCCGTCCAGGGGAGGGAGGCTGAGAAACCTGACGGGTCGTCACAAGATTCCTCCTCCAGGTTGCAGACGGTGCCGTGAGGGCAGCAGTGGACGTAGTCGTCGCAGCACACAGCCTGACGGGGGCAGAGTAGAACCACGGGTGACGGTATGTTACTTACACGCTTCAGGGTTTTGAGGCCCGTGCCTTCTCGCTCCACTGTCGTCTCACCTGAGGCAGCGGGCAGCAGGCCCAGTCTCCAATCACCGTCTTGCAGCAGGTGGATTCTCCAGGACATGATGTGGAGTTATCACACTTGTCCGTCACGATGGGGAAGACGGGAACGTGGTGAAGCCAAGGCATCACCGCCGTGTTCGCCGTGGGGTCGTCACACGTGGAGGCTTCCAGGTTGCATACGGTGCCGTGGGGGCAGCAGTGCATGTGGTCCTCGCAGCACACGGCCTGCAGGGGGCAGTAAACACACACACTGTAGTAAATCACGTTTCGTTGATTCATAAGGGGAAAGAAATAATTAAAAACATTTGCAGTTCCCCATTTTAATGCACTTTTCAAAAATAAATAGTAACTGTGCAAAGTTGTGGTCACCCTCCAACATCAGTATCCAGAAACCAGGGTTTGCAGATAGTTTGTATTGTGCTGCACACACAACATGTCTGAGATCTGACTCCAGATTTTCAGTATGTTAGGGACAGTGTGGGGGGGGGGGACCATGTGTCTGTGCTGGTACCTTAGGTAACGGGCAACAGGCCCATTGGCCCGACGGCGTTTGACAGCAGGTATTTTCGTCAGCACAGGCCACAGAGTCGTTACAGGGAACAGCAGCAACTGAGAAAGAAACACAAAGATTTATATCAGTGAACAACATTTTGATTCAAGTTAACAAACAGAAAGGATTCATGTTGAAATATGAGATATTGGGATGATTCATTTAAATAATTCTCTCAGTTTCCCTGATCTAAAACTGTCAATTATTAAAACTTCAAATAAACTGTGTTGACAAAAAGAAAGAATCCGGCCTTTGTCTCTGTGGCATCTGGACGGTTTAACTGCTCCAGGTCTCACCTCTGCTCCGCGCCGCCACCAGCTCCGTCACCGGCTCCGTCACCGGCTCCATCACAGCAGCGGGGATCTTAGAGGCCATGATGGCGTCTCCCCGGGTCGACACACAGGTGCTGTGCTGCAGGTCGCACGTGGTTTCTTCAGGGCAGCAGTGGATGTGATCTGAGCAGCAGACGGCCTGGACCAAGACCGGACAGAGGTTCCCCCAGTGTCAGCAAACAGTAAAGATACTGTGTAAAGAATTGTACTACTCTACTCTGCTGGAACAGACGAACTGCAATTTATTTTAGATTGGAGTGTCTCTTACTCACATTCGGCATCGGGCAGCAGCCGTACGAGCCGCTGTCCATCTCGCAGCACGTGGTCTGATCAGGACAGACGGCCACTTTGTCTGGACACACAACTGACAGGAGGAGACGCAACAACGGGGTTTACAGATCAACACTTAAACACAAGCTGTTATCCTGCAGTTCTTAATGTGCAGATTAAATAAAACATCTGGAATATACTGCTTACTGTCGTTAAGAACCGCAGAGATCTTCTTCAGCAGCGGCATTTCGGTCTCACCGGACTTGCAGACGTCATGTTCCATGTCACATATCGTGTTGCTGGGGCAACAGTGGACGTGATCGCTGCAGCACACGGCCTGAACACGGTCAAACCGACAGTAAATACCTGTACCTGCAATAAGCTGGTTTCTCAGTTCAGGTTTAATCAGATGTGCAGGAATTTAGTTCCATTAAATGGTGAAATTGATTTAATAAACTTTATTGATGCCACACACGGGAAATTCACGCCAATGGGAAATGAATCTCATCTTAATAAAAGATAAGAGATACAGTTGATCCTTTAGTCACCAACATGTCAGAGAATAGTGACAAACGCCTGCTGCCTACGTTTTAAAATAAATAAAAACACTAATTTATAAAGATAACTCAGTCTCATGTTTTTTCCAGACTCATACGAGATCCCCGTTACCTTTGACCACTGAAATCTAATCTAATCGGGTCCAGTGTGTAAGATTTAGGTGAAATGGATCTATTGGCAAAAATTGTATTAAAACTAATCCTAGTGATGTTTTCACTCGTGTGTTTCATCTAAATTGTACGAATTGTTGTTTTCTTTACCCTGAAATGGGCCCTTGATATTTAAATACTCCATATTTACATCGGGTCGTCTCTATGGAGGACGCCAGGTTTCTTTACAGTCGCCCAGACTGGACAAACCTCTTGAGTTTAACTGATGAACTGAGTCGTAGCTTCAGCGCTCGTCCTTCCTACCTGGTCGTAAGGGCAGCAGCCGTAGTCTTCGGTGGTTAACAGGCAACAGGTGTAACCATCAGGACAACTGCTCTTCCCTCCAGGACACGTCACTGAACCCACGGTCAGAGCCGCAGAAACTGAAACAACGTAGAAAGACACATATTCACATATTGGATATTGGTGCAGGGAGGATGATAAACAGATGATAGTGACTTTTATTATTTTCCAACTATGAGACATCTGTTTCATATTACATAGACCTTCGGGCCTTTACTGTATTTACATGAGGGTTTTCACACCTGGGTAATTCTCCCTGCGTTTGGCCGGGAGTTTCTCCACCATGGGGACGGACTCCAGTGACGCAGAAACACACACTTCATGAGCGGTGTCACACTTTGTTCCCTCGGGACAACAGTGCTGCTTATCCTCACAACACACGGCCTGCAGAGAGCAGAGGACACACAGACTGACAGTGAGGACCGCTCTTCGGTCCCGGACACAGCTTCCTGCACATCATGGAAACGTACTGATGCACAACTTGAAGGCTGAGATTATTACAGGAGTTTCACATTAAAACTTGCAGGCTTTCATTTCTTCTGTAGGCTTTTAATGTGAAAAAAACACCAGGTCATAGCTATAGCTGTTTATTATTTCTATCATTTTTTTATTATTTCCACTATAGTCGGCTTCAGCTTGTTCCCCCAATTTTGTAAGTGTTTTATTTATTCCTGCTGACCAGACACCTTCATTTTAATTAAAATAACTTACGGTGTACACAGAAGAACAGTCTTAAATAATAAGATATTAAAAATACAGTTCATCTATCGGAGTATTGTGAAGTAAAGTCTCACCAGAAGCTGACCTGAGGATATGCTTCTTGGTGTCAGTGCTGAACCCAAGGTTTTAGTGTGTGTGTGTGTGTGTGTGTGTGTGTGTGTGTGTGTGTGTGTGTGTGTGTGTGTGTGTGTGTGTGTGTGTGTGTGTGTGTGTGTGTGTGTGTGTGTGTGTGTGTGTGTGTGTGTGTGTGTGTGTGTGTGTGTGTGTACACGTGACAGTGAACTCATGTGTTTCACCTTAACCATCGGACAACAGGCCCAGCTGCCGTCAAGAAGCTGGCAGCAAGTACTGTCATTTGAACACGTGGACACCTGGTCTGGACATACGATTGTCTTTACTCTGTCAAAGAGCTGGAGACAGACGCACAGAGACACAGAACAAAAAGACACAACAATGACAGGATTACAAATGTACTAAGTCACTTAAATTAAATCAGAATACTGGCAGGTTCCCACTGTCAAGATAATTAATAGGAAATGCTGCACGTCCTCAACTTACCTCAGGGACTTCCAGAGCCTGTTTGGCAGGAAGACGTCTCATCCACGGCAGAGAAACGGTCTTATTGACACATTTCCTATGAGCCAGATCACACAGGGTCCTCTCATAGCAGCAGTGGAGGTGGTCTGAACAACACTCAGCCTGCAGACACAGATTCAAAGAGTTTGAGAGGATATAACAAACCACTAAACTAAGGAAATCAGTGACACACTAACCCGAACACTAACTCACGTGTGGCAGCGGGCAGCAGCCGTATCCTCCCATCGTGTTCTTGCAGCAGGTGTTTTTGTCCTCGCACATGCCTCCATCAGGACAGACCAGCGCCGTGCTCAGGCCGAGCAGGGCCAGAAACAGGATTCCCATGGGAAGCTCCTGAAGACGCAGAGGAGACGGCTTTGAGCAACACGATGAAAAACAAAACCCTGAACTGCAGCCAAGAGATGTGATCGTATCTTGGTGGTTTGTGTATTTGTTACTGGTTGTGAGAAACCATGACGGGTCTGGATAACACAGGTGAGTGTGTCTGCAGGCATTCCAACTGATAAACGGGATTTACACACTAAACAAACCCTGAAATGTTCACATACCACAAACACACATAACATGCATGTGCAGCTCTACACGTCGTCAACAGCACAACATAAGGCTGTATAAGGTTATTTATTATATTGTACTGTTGTGTGGATTAGTATTTCCCAGCACTCTACTTAGTCGGCTGAGTTTTGAATAATTCATTACATCGATTCAGTTGAAATATTAAATCTTCTATCGTGAACGCAGGTGCAAAGCATCGTGGTCTATATGTTTTATATGTAAAGCAAATGATCTAAACTAGTCTGAGTAAATGTAACAGATGAAAAAGTATGTCATTCTCTGTAAATACTACAGTAAAGTACATTTGCCACAGTCTCTACATTAAACACAGACGTAGAGTTTCATGTATTTAGTGAATGTAGAGAATCTACTTTACCATTTTAATGAGTAGTTAGCAGAGAGCAGCTTCTCTTCATGCTCCTTCAACACCTGGAAAACAACAACAACAGACTTCAGCTGCACGATCCTGAAGGAAAACACTGAGCAACACTTCAAATTCATACTTTACTTATTCAACTCATGAAAAACACACGTTTGTATATTTATATTTATATATATAGTTACTGAGCGGAAGTGGAAACCTGCCACAGCACAAACCCTGTGGAGCTAATCCACAGCGAGACGAGCTACGTTAGCAGAGCCGGCTAGGTGGCTAACAGGGCAGCTAACCGGTTTGAATGACTTCCTGCGGGTTGTTGGTTCTTCAGCGGATGAAACTGGAGTTTGTTCCTCACCCGGTTGTTTGTGTTTGAGTTCGAAGCGAAGTGTCGCACGTGACTTGCTTTTTAAATCCAGAGAGAAACAGAAGAAACAAGAAGAAGAAGAAGAAGAAGAAGAAGAGACCAGGAAGCAATCACATGACACACTGTCACGTGACCACAGGGAGGGTGACGCGGTTTCTTAAAGCGACAGAACCTGATCTGACAGAAAAACAGTTTATTATAACTGTTTATAGATATTTACATTTATATAAAACTGTCTGTGATTACAACACAACATTGGACTGATTTTAATAATAATACTGAAGTGATAATTTAACTTATATAAAGTACAAATGTAGTACAAGTATTACATTATTAGGTTTATTATAGGTATACAGTCAAAAGTACTAAAATCAGATCAGATATTATTTCTACCTCTTTCTATTGGATTTTACTGCTTCTGATATTTTATATGAAATTCATAAAAAGAATTACAATATTTATATTCATATAAAACAGAGCCTGTTTATCTAGCGAAGTACTAATATTATAATTCAAATAAAAAAAATACACAGGTTGAGAATGAATGAAAACTTTGTATATAATAATAATTTTAATCAGTGTATCTTCTGCCTTTTTTTTGATCAGTATATAAATTCTGAATACATGTGTCTCCTTATCAGAATAAAGTCACAGAGGCCGACAGACCGTGGGAACAAATTTATTTCTACTTTGTCTCATGAACAGAAAGAATCGATTTACAGTTTACAAACAACTGACCAGGGTCATGAAGCGAATGGTTTACTGCACAGGGTGAACGCCTACAGCTCAATCCTTCAGAAACACTGCACTACAGACAACCAGCTCTCGTTTGTCAGTGCTCGAGCAAATCAGCAGTGAACAAAAACTCTCTGAAACTGTCCAAACACAAGTTCACAAAATCTACTGAGAAAAACACACAAACCTCTCGTGTCGAACAGAAACGATAGCGAGGAAAAGCCACGATTGCACAACTCATATCAATTCCATACGTGGTCCAGAGAAATTTACAGCAGAGGACACGACAGTTCAGTAGGATTCGTCTTTCTCCAGACTCACGTCACATGTTTGCACTGAAGGGGACTGACACAGGCTTATGAACAGCAAGCGAGTGGGGACACGAAGTCTCAGTGGGACGTCAACACAACCTTCAGGATAATCACTTCATAATCAAACTCTGCAACGAAACACAAACATCTCGTGAGCTTCTACAAATCTTTCTGATGACACGAGGAAGTTCACAGTTTGTCGCCGCATCGCCGGCAGTGGTGATGCTCGTTAACAGCGGGAGCGCGTGTTGGTCAGTGTGTTATTGTTGTAAACATTTACGACCGGAAGTGAATTATAGTAGAACTGGACTAAGGGAGAAAAGAGTCAAGTGTACATCTGTTAATGTGGCAACACGAGTCAACGCATCACACTTTGTGCCAAACGTCCTCAAAAAAGGTTTCATCAAAAAACACCCTATTCTACATGTTACATGCACATCGTACTGTATACACATAAAATCTCATAAAGTTCATCAGACCATTTACAAGATTGGTGAAAAAGAGGATAGATATAAGAAATTAAGATATCCTAGGATGTAAGAGCCGCAGGAAAAGTCGCCGTTTTTTTGGCAGGCATGCTCCCCGGTGTGACGCGTGTTGGTGTTGGTACCACAATGCAGTGCAGTGTGCTTATTATTAGTCACAGCGTAGTTAGCGTAGTTAGGTGACGACGACTAACCGCATTTGAAAAAGGGGCCTGCAAGCCTATCACTCGATCCTATGTGAAAGAAGGCACTTACAGGAGAGAGGTGGTGCAGGCCCTGTCTGCAGCGACCCCTGTAGAACGTTAAGCAGATAACTCTTCAAGTAAAACCACGCTTTAGCTGAGCCACATCCGTTTTAGGTGGCGTTTCTTGGCAATTACGGGGGTCGTCTACGCAAGTGCCCGAAGAACCGCGGTAGGGGGGGGGGGCTTTTGATTAATTCATACATTCATATGCATGCAACCTTTTTTCGAAAACCAAAGGGTTCTTCCGAATGTCTGGGAAACTATTTACACAAAAGATATCGCAAGAAAAATTCTAACAACAGGAGAAAGGCAGAAACTTTTGGCAGAATTGTAGATAAGATGAGGGGAAATATGAAAGAGGGACTTGAAGATGATGCTGAACATTTCATTACTATCTGAGTAAGTAATTACAACACATGAACACAGCACAGGAGGAAATCAGGGAGCAAAGGGCTAATCGCACGTTTGCATTATCCGTTCACAGGGGCAAGAAAAAACAATACATTTATTTGATAGGTTAAATACCTATTTAGGCTTTGGGGGAAATGTTTCCTTTAAAGAAAACTTACCCTAGTTACAATTTCAGACAGAGGAGAAGTCAAGCAACGACAGACTCACAACTTCTACCGTCACTATGAGCCTTCAGTTCACCTCACTACCCACCAATCCTGTACAAACTTCATCCACTGTGAAAAACACTTTGTAAATACCAATCAAACAATTCTCCAATTATTTGTTAAGTGCTTTATTCTTATACTCTGCTCTATAAAATGGCTATTTCCACAGTCAGTAAATGCAATGGCTCAGACGAGGGTTCAGTGATGTGACGAGGTGACGGGATTAAAACTTTAGATTTCAGTCCACATCTCAGTGGGAACCAGTGATTAACTGACAGTGAGACAACGGTTGTAATCAGAAGGTGCTCTCACCTCACCAGAGACACAAAGGTCAAACCACAACCTGATAACTGACCAGTGGAGCTCGGTTGTGCTTATTGTGATTTCTCTCGGTGGAAACATCACCGTTGTTCCCCTTTGAAAAGACTGTTAAAGGTCCAGTGTTTCGTAAATTCACTTCCTCGGGTGGAAGACCATGAGAGGCCTGTCTTCGATCTTCTGCCAGGGGCTCTTCTTGTTCTCGTCTTTGTCGTCGGGGTCGTCCTCGGGGCTCGTCATGGAGTCGCGGCGGTTCTCGCTGTTGCTGCTGCGGGCGCTGTTCACGCGGCTGCGTCCCCTCCTGGGGATGGTGGATCCTCGAGAGGACGGCCCCTCGTCCAGGAGGGGGGTGAGGGAGTTCTCCTCGGGGGAGACGGGGCGTCCCTCGCTGCTGCTGCTGGGCTCGCTGTGGTCGGGGTAGGCCAGCTTGGAGTAGCTCTTCTTACCGGTGCTGCTCACGCCGTGGCCCTTCCGCCCTCCTGTTCCCCAGCGCTCATCTTTTCCCTTCCGGTTCAGTGCTGATCTTCGATCGTCCAGAGACGCTTCGAGGTTGATGTCTCGCTGAGCGCTGCTGGACCCGCCTCCAAATCCACCGCCACTGAGGTCGTTCCCAGGATCGATGAAGGAGTGGCGCACGTGAGCGTTGGCTCGTCCATCCAGGGAGATGAACCACGCCCGTGGGTGCTGCTTAACACCCAGTTCCAGGAGCTTCTTCTCAGTCAGCGCCTGCAATTCTCCGTTCATCTGAGCCATGGTGGAGTCGTTGAAGAGCACAGGGATGGTCATAGGTCCACCGGAGGAGTCGGATGCCCAGCTGGGCTCCTCGGAGTCGTCTCCCTGGGATCCCCCCTGCTGCTGGCCTTGTTTCTGGGAGTGGTGGTGATGCTGCTGGCCTCCTCCCATCTGTGCACCGTCGTTGTCTTGGTCCTTCTGGTCCTTCCCGTCTTTACCAGAGAACTCAGAGGGCAGGCGCATGTAGTGTGCTGGAATGACCAGGGTTGGCACCATGCTGCGGTACATGTTCTCCTTCATCTGGTCGATGGAGCTGCAGAAGATGATTTGACCTGCTTGAGTGTTGAGGGAGGTGGGCCTGGCGAGGTTGTCGGCTGCTGATGCCGAATACTCCGGAGGCTTGTCGGACTGACTTGGCACGTAGCCCTGGAAGCGAGGCGGGGACGGGGGATCAGAGGCGTACCCTCGATTGTCATTGGCATTGTGGTGTCGGTGATATTCAGACTCTTTGCCCTCCATGGGGCTGTAGCTCCTGTTGTACTCTTCATGCAGCAACGGGTTGTCCAGGTTGTTGGTCTCTGTGGCACGTGTCACCTTCATGGGGAAGCTTTCCCCTCGTTGGGCACCTGGAGCGTTCTTTCCCTTCGCGTGTCGCAGCATGTGAGCGGGGACATGTTTGGTGAGGTCCTCCCTGGAACTCTGGCAGTTTCGCGATGGGGACAAGTCGGATTTGTCGTTGGACGGTCCGGACTCCGCGTGGCCTCCGCAGATCAGATTTAGGCGTGAAGTGGATGTGCCCTGGTCTCTCTTGGCACCATTAAGATTGGTGGCGTGGGGTTTACCCTGCTGTCGGCGAGGTTTCAAACACTTCCGCCTGAAAGGTAAAGAGACACTAAATGTCAGAAATAATAAGAAACATCTCTGGCGGTCCAGCGGATTGTCTCTAATCTAAGTGACAGAAACCTATAGACCCAGAGACCTGCGCCTACGCTCCCCACACCTGCAGTAGTAGAGCAGCACACAGAGCAGGATGAGCACCAGCAGGGCCAGCGAGCCCAGGATGCAGAGCAGGAACAGGGTGTGGTAGGTGGTGATGTCCCTCAGGCCCGGGTGAGACAGACCCAATCCTGCAAGAAACCACCATAGAGAAGAAACTTTACATTCCTTGTGTCTTTGTTGTCAATCTCTGTTCGCTGGTCCTCCATTTTTATTGATTAGCTTAGTGTATGATTGATGAATAGAAAATGCTCTACGTTAAGGTGATAGTGAATTTCAGAAGCTGGACTTCAAGGAAAACTCTCTTTTTATCTGGTTTATTTTAAATAGTTTACATGTTCATCACCGCAGATAAATGAGAATATTGCCAAAGTTATGATACAGACTTTGATTTGTAATAACTCCCGAGCTTCGTTACAGAAAAGACCATTTCATGCTGAGTTTTCCCTGGAGACACAGAAACGTCTGCAGCAACAACACAGAAGAAGAAACAGAAGGAACAGTTCCAGCACCTGAAGAAGACGGGAACGCAGCCAACCAGTATCCCATCTGAGGAACCAGCACGTTCCACACGAACTGAGCGCCCTCTTTCTCGATGTAGCCCGTCCCGTTCCGAACCCACAGTCCTGGACAAGAGATCATCACAGATGTTAATATACAATATATACATGAATATAACCTTTGCCCTTATAATAATACAATAAAATGTCTTTTGATGCTGTGGAAACACTGGTTTGTGATGCTTTCAATCCACTTAGGAACTATTGGTTGGTCAGATAAACTATACTGGTATTTATACATGTTTAAATATTCCATCAATACATTAATAAATTGACAAAATAATACACAACTTAATCAATAAACCACTTTAGCTCCAAACAGCAATTCAAAAATAATAAAACTATAATGCATCAGTAATAATAATTTAATTAGATCACATAAGATATGTCTGATTATACTTCAATACATTTACTTATACAACATTTTCAATGCAGGGTTTTTATGTTTTATGAATGACTTCT
This sequence comes from Hippoglossus stenolepis, assembly GCF_022539355.2. NCBI lineage: Eukaryota > Metazoa > Chordata > Actinopteri > Pleuronectiformes > Pleuronectidae > Hippoglossus > Hippoglossus stenolepis. The sequence continues at coordinate 18,992,092 of NC_061503.1, read as the reverse complement.
CCCCTGGGACATGTGGTACTTTCATATAAGGAAATTATCTGAATGCTTCCTCATACCTAATTAAATATATATATACATCTATAGACAGTCGAACACAGGCTTTATATATGAGGAAAGTCAGTTTTTATATAACCTTGTGTTTTCCTCACCCGTCTTAGGCTGATACATCCAGGCAGGGACACTCATGGCCATCCTGTAGCGGGTGTCGGACGGCAGCGGCACGGAGATCTGGATCGGGTCTGAGACCTGGATTGCGGTGCCATCTTTGTCCAACAGCTGGATGCTGACGACCGCCACCGCCGTCAAGTCCGTCCACCCGGTTTCTGCACCTGAACCAGAAAACCCACAGATTTCAGCTTCAACTCGTCTTTGACACGTTCTCATCTTCAGTGACATGATTTCTGAGACGGCCTCTCACCCGAGCTGTTGGTCTCTTGGCCGAGGAGGAACGGGAAACCACCGATCTCGTACTGACTCCTGGCCGTGGTCATGGCGGCCGACAGCGCCGTGTAGTTGGAGCTGGACGGCAGCTGGAGCGACTTCCTCTGGAGCTGCACCAGCGGCTGGTTACGAGCTCCTGAAACACAAACACTCGCAGATTATAAATCACACAACAGCCTCCTGTTGTTTGTATAAATATCTTTTTAAAAAAATATATATATATATAAATATATTGGCTAACCCATCTTCTGCAGAGACATGTCAGTATCTGTTTATTTTTGCCAAGATGCAAACTTTTATTTCACAGAATAACAGAAAAGCTTATTTTTAGTTAAAGTGTAAAATGTCAAACCTTAATAACATTTCTTGATCATGAGGGTTTAATAACAACATCTTAGGAATCAATGCCAATCTTTTAACATATAAACATCAGCTGATATAACAATATAATTTTTGTAACTCCCTAATATTGATGTTGGCACAAACACTCCACATCAGTCTGGCTCCAGTAAACTTTCTGGTATTTTCAGCGTCTTACAGACACCGTGACGAAGCCGCATTAGTAAAACTACAAGTCCTCTTCTGTTACAGTAAATAACTCGGGGTCATATAAATGTTAAGTGAAATCCCTGGAGGCCTGAAGAGACTCGAGGGAGAGGAGGTGATTCATCTTCATCCCACAAACTCCGACTCATTAAAGACGAGATAACTGAATAAACGTCCGAGCGTCAAAGTCGAGTCCTCGGGTGACCAGAAGGTAATATAATGAAACCACGTCCATGTGACTCATTAAACTGGAGCTGAGTTCAGAGGAGGCTGATGGTCGCTGGTAGATTCAGGAGGTGAAGGAGAAGTGAGCGTTCACGATGCATGAGGAAATGTTCAGGGTGAAGAAGTGATTGTTGTAATTACCTGGTGACCCAGACAGGACCTGCAGGACGTCATCGTACAGGATGAGCGTTCCTGGTCTCTGGACGAGGAGGTACAGGCTGACGGATGCGTACACTGCACACAAATAAACGGATCAGCAGCAGGTCGGAGGTTTAAATTTAATACTTTTAATTTAATTTGATACTTGTTTTATTATTGGACAAAATATGAAGGAGATTAAAATGTCTGGAATTATTTATTTTCATAACTTTTTCAGGACGTCACAGCTTCATGTCTCGGCCCGAAAAAGGCAAATACTTCATAATAAACTGAGCTTATATATAAATATATATCACATTCTATACCATATAAAGCAGAACAGGGTCTGTACGTATCTTTCTTTACATTCTAGTTTTCCTGAATGTAGATTTTATCCCCTAGTTTTTATCTGTGAATCTTATAAATATACATTTTGATGAACTGACAGTTTAGTTTCCACATAATTAACTAAAGCTGCAGCTAAATCAGGTCATGGAGAAAAAAAACTGATACACGTGACTTGTTGGTTAATTAATCTTTCAATTAAACACTTGAAAGTATTAAACCACAATTTAATGTCTTATATTGACTTTAATCTCTTGATTCCCATTGGTTGAGGACTGTTATAATAGTCAGAATAAAGTTAATTTAAACTAACTCTGATTCATTTATACACATTTTATTTGAGTCGAAACAAAGATTTTACAGAGCGACAGGATCCTCAGCAGGAAACGTGTGTTCCCCTCCTCTGAGACTTACAGGGGATGCGGCTGGAGTGCCAGGGCACGGAGTTGGTGACGTAGTCCTGTTTGGAGGCCGTGATGATGACCCACGTCCCGGCGCGGTACAGGAAGTTGACCTTCAGGACGCCATCGCTGCCGGCTCGGCTGGACGCCAAGATGGTCTGATTCCCGTGGACGTGCACCTGAGCGCCCGCCAGCGGCGACAAGTCACTGCTGTCGAACACCTGGACCTTGATTTCCACCTCTGAAAACACAACGAGAGGTCGGTCACTCTCTGCTCAGCTCGATTAGTCCAGCGGCGAATAAATTAACAACAACCCAGACAACTGATCGATCACTGAAGTCATTGATTAGGTCATAAAGATTTTTTAAATCAATAAAAGATCAGAAATGTAACTTTGGTCTGAAAACACACGACATAGGAACAAGTTACTTTGGGATCTTGGACTTTAAATTAGTTGCAAACCTACTTATGCTTATAAGTAATGGATTAATCATTAAATATATTAAAGGGTCAGACAGTCTAAATATTCCTAAATACTAAATCTTTGATGACTTAAAGGAGAGAATGTATTTTACTGGTACAACTGGAGCCTGGTTGTTTATTTGCATTGAAATGAAATGTTTGCAGAATCAGTTATTGACAGTTCTTCTTTTCATGGATACACACACAACTATCACAGGTTTACTCGAATCAAACATTAAAACGTGATCATTCTCAGAATGAATTCAGACTGGATTTATTGCCGTTGACTCAGACTGTGACATGTTCATCTGAGGATGTGTTGTTCTGACTTCGGTGTGAGTTCTGGATCAGAATGTGCTAATTGGTTTGTTAGTTGCCTCCGTTAGTCACGACCGCTGCTGCTAACGATGATAAACACCTCGCGTCCCTGAACCTCTGCAGACACAGACACACACACTGAACACACAGACACACACTGATCACACAGACACACACTGATCACACAGACACACACTGAACACACAGACACACACTGATGACACAGACACACACCCATCACACATCCATCACGTGGCTCTTCCTGCCTTGTATCTTTCCATGTTTTCAACCCACGGAACATTTTGTTTGTCCTCTCGCCCGTTGGACGGCCTGGATGTGGGTCACGCCGGGGGACGTTTCCATGGATACACGCAGACTGTCCCAAAGCTTCCTCACTGGGCTCCGTCCTGCAGCTCGTCCCCTGAACCCTCCGGGCCTCAAACCCCACAGAGCTTCACAGTGACGGCACTAATGGCTGCATCAGATAATAGGCAGCATGTATGTGTGTGTGTGTGTGTGTGTGTGTGTGTGTGTGTGTGTGTGTGTGTGTGTGTGTGTGTGTGTGTGTGTGTGTGTGTTCACATTTATTGTTCCTGTGAGGACGCTGGCCTCCATTACCATAAATGGTTCAATAAAGGCTCCCTTGTGTGTGTGGAGGATTTCCTCACTCTGGGCTCGTCACTTCAAAACGCTGCAGCTTGAATCGGCTCCATTGACTCAAACACTGAGAGTCACAGTGTCACATCGAGAGTCTGGGAGAGTTTCACTCCTTCAGACTCCTTCGGCTGAGATTTAGTGGAGCGCGAGTCCTCGACAGCGGCCGAGAGAAAACCTGAGAACTCAAACTCATGATCTGCACCGCGAGGAGGTTCTGTCAGAATCAATCAGATTCTTTAATATCCCTGCTCCAGTCTCAAAAAACACAATATGGCTGCAGCTTATTGAGCCTTATTGTGTATAATGTGCAGAGTGAATGGAAGAACCTCAGATGCTTTGTGTGCACGTTGTGTTCATAGAAGATCCATGATGGTGGAATGTTCAGACCCAGTATGACTTTGAGTTCAGGTCTGAAAACGTCCAATCGATGAAACAGGAACATTTCCACAAAATTCCCAGTTTCGTTGAGGTGATTTTTTTTAAATCGAACTGAAAATCGTGGTTGTTTTGATGTTTTTTTCATAACATGCATCAAACTGAGGCGACTACAAAAACGACTCTTCCTGAAATCATATTTTAAGCTGTTTTCGAATATGAACTGCGGAAAAAAACGTTTTCTGGAGCTCGTCTCTCAGCAGCAGCAGCAGGTTGTCGGGTCCGACTCGTTCACAACAACAGGAACATGTGGGGAACATCCAGGCGAGGGGCGGAGCCTGTGGAGCAGCAGGAGGCCGGACGTGACGTCTTTCCAAGTTGACGTCTTCGTCTTCTACGTGTACGGCTCCTCTTCTTCACCCTGAGATATTCGTGTTGTTCCAGTTTCACGTCCGTCACGTGTTAGAAACCTCGTCCACACGTTTGTCCTGATGTTTTCTCACGTGGACTCACGCTGACAGCTGATCGCAGCTTTAGCTCAATAAGCAGCAGTATTTATCATTTCATATTTAAGTTGCCTTAATGACCTCACTGTTGATTGGAAAACAATCTGACTTAAAGCAATTGTGTCAATTTGAAATAACTTGATTTATATGTTCGTCCCGACTTAAGTATTTTGTCTGAGTTAGTCCAACAATTATTCTTTTTCACATCTGTTAGGGGAGATGAATTAAAAATGAAAGTACAAGTACCTCTGGATAGTACTCGAGTAGAAGTACCTGACCAGTGTCTGCAGCTCAGAATAGCCTGAAGCATGAATAATGCACATTAATTTCATAACGAGCCTCCGAGAGAACAACAACATGCAGACACATGACATCACTGTGTTACACACATGACGCTCATGTGGAGGCCTCATGATGACACACGTTAACATGACGTGTGTCCCGAGCAGGTTCGAGGCCTGATGCAATCTGCAGCCACACATCTGCAGCACATCTGCACGCACACGCACACACGCACACGCACACACACGCACACACACACACACACACACACGCACACACCGAGGCCTGTGTGACATCATCATATTAATGAATCGCTATCTGAAGCATCGATCGGCCGCGGACTCGATGCCGAACAGAACCTCCTGCAGCCCGCTCCTCCATCCGGAGCCGGAGGAGCAGCAACATGGAGGCTGAGCAGGAGGAACCACTCCCTCCGCTCATTGTGCTGCAGCCCCCGGTCACACTCACCGAAGCCTCCCGGATCGGGGAGAGATTTGGCGGCGAGCGCGTCCCAGAGCGCGCACATCCACACGAACAGGAGCAGACGCGAGATGCGGGGGTCCGTCATCCTGGCAGCGACATGCCCGGCTCCAGCTCCGCGGGCCTGGGTCCTCCGTCAGTCCGAGGGAGAGGCTCCGTGTCCGGGCGGCAGCCTCAGCGATGAGCCCTTGTTTTCATTGTCTGAGCCGCAGCGGAGACAGCGACGCGTTCCCCCCTGCTGGAGCCAAGGGGAACTGCAGCTCCACCGCTCCTCACGGCTCTGCGCTCGGTCTATAGAGACTGTGTATAAACACACGGTATATAAATAGACTGTATATAAACACACTGTATATAAACACACTGATCTATAGACTGTGTATAAACACACGGTATATAAATAGACTGTATATAAACACACTGATCTATAGAATGTGTATACACACTGTTTAAAGACTGTATATATATAGACTGATCTATACACTGTATATTAACACACTGTATAAACACACTGATCTATAGACTGTGTATAAACACACTGTATATACACACTGTATATACACACTGTATATAAATAGACTTTATATAAACACACGGTATATAAATAGACTTTATATAAACACACTGATCTATAGACTGTGTATAAACACACGGTATATACACACACTGTATATAAATAGACTTTATATAAACAGACTGATCTATATACTGTATATAAACACACTGTATATAAACACACTGTTTATAGACTGCATATAAACAGACTGATCTATAGACTAAAAGAAAACATATTTTATTTCATGAGCAGCTCTAAAATATTTAACTATATTTATCTGATTATAAATATTTTCAAATATGTGTTAAAATATTAGTTATAGGTATAAGTTCAATATGAGCAACTTAAATGACGACTGCAACAATAACATGTTGATTAAATGTTAATGCAAATATAAAATCCATCCAAGAACAGAACAGAAGTATTTTTCATGATGTTATGACTCATTTTACCACTTGTTCATCATGTCAGTTTAAAACACGTTATTTAATATAGTTATAAACACATTATTTAATATAGATATGAACCATATTATGTGTTGTGCTGTTGGTCTGAGTTGCAGCAGCTGATGAAGGGAAGCAGCTCAGTCTGAGTTGTTGACGGATGAAACCTCCATCTGTCGTCTGTGACTCAGAGCGACAGACAGAACGATTCTGATTCCTCCGGCGGATCGATTCCCGGTTCCTCTCGTTTCCCTCTCTCCTCTGCAGCAGCAGCAGCAGCAGCTTCTTGTCATATCTATCACTTTTACTATTTAATTAGAAATTCAACCTGCAAGTGGCAAAGTGTTTGTGGATTTATTGTTCAGAAAAGATGTTCTCTCGGCTCAGGGGTGTTTCATATTCATCCCAGAAATCCAATCTCCTGCCTGTGTGAATGTTACAGCCTTTCAGATTGAGGCGGCGGGTGGAAAAGAGCTTTTTGTAATTTCATTTTTTGACTAAAACTGAATCGAAAGCTCGGAAACATCTTGTTAAACTCAAGTATGAAGAAACCAGAGGGTCAGAAGTTTGTGTTCAGGATTCAGACGATATATAAACCATGAACGAAAGGTTTCTAATATGATGTAATAAGCAGATAAGTTACTTATATAGTGTCCACACTCCTGTTATCTTTCTGTGTGATGTTCCTCATGTTTTGTAATGACAGTAAAACTTCTTGAATCTTGAATCTTGAATCTTGAATCTTGAATCTTGAATCGATCGTGTCTCTAATCTCATTGTTTGTGAAAGTTTACATATTCCTACAACTTCTTCAGACCATATCTCTGTTGACTCTGACGCTCAGATCCAAAAGTTAAACACCAGGAGATAAACTAAAGTTTTATTCAAACTGAGTTTTTGGTGAAAATGCGTGGACGCCATGTGGAGGGGTGAAGAGCGGGTGAAGCACCAGCTGATGAAACAAAGTTAGAATACTCAGTTGTTTGTGCTGCTCCGTGGGAGAAGAACTAACAACCATCGTGTTGAAAAGCCTGATTCTGAACTCGGCCTTCAGCGAATTAGGAACCACGGGACGAAAAATCCCCACACGACCTTTAACCTTTAAACCCCATTCATGTTTGTCTTCCTCTGTCATTAATGGAACTCGTGGGTTTTTCCGAAATATCAGATGAGTTTATTTACTAAATTAATCAACAACCATCATGTGAAGGAGAATAACGGCTGATTGTTGGAGGAGGGACTTTCCTGAGTCTCTGTCCTCTGAGTCGAGGTCGCGGCCCGAGAGTTTCTCCACATTCGTCCTGGTATATTTTTAAATCTGTCAGAGGACATGTTCTTCTGTTTCACTGTGTTCCAGCTGCAGACATTAAAACAGACATTAACATCACGTGGTGGAGAACAAGACTTCAGGCTCATGATTAAAAAACTGTTTTACTTGTTGTGTTTTATAGATTTCAGACTTGTTTTATTTATTGTTTTTCAAGGTCGAGAGCGTATTTTATCTCAGACTCAAATAAAGATGGACGACGTGCCAGCTTCCAAAAGTGAAGCCAAAGTGTCTGAATTGCCCCCTGGTGGCTGGCTGCAGTACAGGTAATAAACCCCACCTGCTCCATGTTAGCAGATGGGACATGGATGAGAATAAAAAAATAAAGGTGGTTATAATTTAATTAGTTGTGAACAGAAATACATCATCTCTACTTAATCGTTACTCAGAATGTGCATTAGCCATAAATGTAAAACTATTTTCCAACTATTTTCTCCGTAACGAAACAGCAGTGACTAAATTCTTGAGCAACCGACGGACAGTTTGCAGGATTTGGCCTCTGGTGTTCGTAATGTGTTTGTAACCCGCCTCAGTTCAGTGGTTTTCCATTATCAGGGTCAGGAGCTCGGGCAAGTTCCCAACACAACAACAGTCTGGTTTCAGGCTGAGTCACACGTCTGGAGAAGGACGGCCCGAGCCTTGGACTGTCTTCAACACATGACTCGTGTTTCAGTAATGAGGTCGAGATCCTGAGGAAACAAGCTGAAACAATCGCAGAGAAGGCGAGACAACAACAAGAACGGTTCCAAAACTGAAACTCAACCAAGCTGCACACACTCAGATTACACTCCTCCAAATGTTTCACATTTTTCAACACCCATAAATTATTCTCCGGGGAATCTGTGAAAATGTCAAAATACGTCCTATGTAGAAGGAAGTGGTGAAACATTCCAGGAACCAGCTGTTGGTTCGTATCCGCACCAACATCTAGTGAGTTCTTTGTGGGCACACGTCTCCACCTTCCACCAGGTTCTGTGGAGACGTCTCCACCTTCCACCAGGTTCTGTGGAGACGTCTCCACCTTCCACCAGGTTCTGTGGAGACGTCTCCACCTTCCACCAGGTTCTGTGGAGGCGTCTCCTCACACGTGTGACGAGCATCGGGACGGACTTGTGAAAGCTCTTTATTATGTATGAGCTCAGCTGCATTACGACGCATGCATCTGCACTTAGGCAGCCGTGCGGCTGGTTTCCCATGAGGCCGCAGAACATCAGGATGTGTTGGAGCACATCTGTCCAGCCGAGCTATAAACCCCCCTCAGGTTAATGACATCCACCCCCGCTGACATGAAAGCCTTTTAGTTAGAGAGAACAGACCTGCCTTTTGATCTGTATGTATATCCAACAAAATATATATAATCATCTGCGTCTTCTACGTGTCTGGCTCCTCTTCTTCATCCTGAGGTATTTGGATTCCTACAGTTGGGTGTCACATGGGTTCTGGAGCACCTGACTCAGACATCTGTGTTCTCACATTCAGAACCTCTGGGTCTCATAATGATGATGAGTGAGTTGAAGGCCGTAATAAAAAGGCCCTAAACACCCGGGTTACGGTCCTGGTCTGGTTAAGATTAGTAAAAAAGGGAAAAACATTTTTTATTCCTGCTGATGTTCTCCTCGACTGTCTTCAATTTAAACCGAAGCCTCGTCAGGTTGTCGACACAGAAATTAATGAGGTCGTTAAGGCCGAGTCGGTCGCACGTCTGGAGACGAACACACACCTGGATACCAGATGGTGAGGGGGGGGGGGCACGCCGAGGACAGACCAGAGAGCTGCACTCTTTTACATTTTTAATTCATTTTACCATCTCACCCCGAGTGAAGTTTTCTTTGGGAGGTTCAGACATTCTCAGAAGCTGCAGGTGCTGCCATGTTGTGAGTCCACGTCCCTCTGGTTGCATGGAGGGACGTCCACCAGCAGGGGACAGAGGAGAGCCGGAGTCACTTCCTGCTGGCAGGGACCTTTGTCACAGAGCACATGTGGTGGTGATGGTTCAATTTATGCACCGAGAGATTAATAAAACGTGTCATCACGTGAGAGGAGGTACATCGCTCCTCCATCAGAGCTTTGAATATTCAGTGTCGGGACACGATCGACGCCGGGCCTCGGGTTTCAGACCGCTGCCCGTGTGCGTGTGGTTCTGAACACACATGTCAAAATGCTGTAGTGTGTTTCTGCTGTGTGACACGTGAGCGTAGCTGTAGCAGCTGAATAAAACATCATCGAAGCGATTTGATCTCAGGTCAACAGACAAAGTTCTGGATCCATCAAAGAGCTAAAGGTCAAATTAAAGGACTTTAAAGTTGTATGAACATTAAATGTGTTGGGTGAGACTCACATGTTTTCATGCATCTATACGAGGCTGTAACTTGTCAGTGTGCTGCTCAGTTCTTATTACTTATCTTATCTTATCTTATCTTATATGATTCCTCAGTTTTCCATGACCTCCACCTACGAGGTTATAACGTATTTGTTTGTCAGCAGGGTTACACAATCACCAAGGGCCAGGTTTTTCAACATTGTGAAATAGGGCACATTTTATTTTTGGTGATATTTTCACTGATTTCCCGGAGAATAAAAATAATAATAAAAAAAGAGGCCTTATCTTCATGAGCAGTTCGGAGCAGCTTGATGAACTGGAGGGTTCTTCCTGAAGGTTTGAGATCCACTGAGTGATTTGAGTTTCCTCCTGCTTTTCTGTTTTGCTTCCGCTCAATTCATATTCAAACTGCACTTCTGCAAATGAGGAACAATTTAACGAGTGACCCCCCCCCCCCCACTCACAGTGAAGAGTTGTGACCTTTATGAGCAGCTCATCACATGAAGTGATCACATGTCGGGGCCAATCAGACACGAGCATCTGCCTCATTGTTCATTCTTTGATAAACGTCATTCACTTACTATGAGATGTTTCTCTCTAAATGATTTATAAGTGTTTTCATTCATGTAAAATCCTAAATGTAACATTGAACATAACAATTGAACAAAGAAAAAACATGTACGATGAAATGAACAATTAGAAATAAGTGGATCAAACTGAATTGGAACAGAGAGGAGAGACACACACACGATATGAGCAGGACACGATGTATGCATTCTGCTGTGGTCTCTGTATCTTGTAGATTTTCAGCGTTGGCCCTAATCACGGAAAGCTCTCAAATCTTGTCGCGTTTCCAAGTTCACGTCTTGGCGTCGCTCCTCTTTCTCCTCCTGACATATTTGTATTCCTCCACTTACTCGCGTTAGAAATGTCCTCAACACGCCGGCTCGCTCGCTGGGAATTTTCCTTCTGTCTCCTCCGATGGGCTCAGGCTCACATTGTTTCTTGGGAAATGTCCAGAGCAACAGATTCTGACGCTCGTTCAGCAGCCGTGGTTTATGTTGGGGTAAAGAAGCAAATAACTGAGCTGGAAACATCTTTAGATTTAAGATGCATTGATGAACTGCTGAGTCGTTGAAGTAGATCTTGTTGTGACGTCGTTCTGATCACCGAGAACACGGAGGCAGCGATGAGTTCACTTCAGCACAGCTCAGAAACCAGGGGGCGCTCCTGAGCTCTCTCACACTGTTACGAAAGAAAAATCACGGAGGCTTTTACCAGGAAGAAGAAAGTGATGTGGGTCAGGTGAAAAGGAGAGAAGCCGATGTTACGAGACCGATTCACTGATAAACTCAAAATGAGTTCAAGTTCATTTGTTTGCAAATTCTTCAACATGCAAATCACTTGGAGTTCACACCCGGTGATTATCAGGTGAAGGTAAATGAAGTGAAACTATTTCTGATGTGATTAAAACTTAAAAGGCTGTGTTGACTGAAGAGTTGGAGGTAATGAAGAAGATTACAGTTTAATAACACACAGTACTTAGAATACAATTAAATACAATTAAATACAATTAAATTAAATACAATTAAATTTAATTAAATTTAATTAAATGAGTTTCCTTGACATGACGAGAAAACAAAAGCTTTACAAGCAGTTATTGTCCAGTTATTACATCTTAAAATAAAATCTACAGATGATTTGATATTTAAGTGTCAAATATGTTTTGCTACAAATCTAATTTGATCTTTTTGTTGACTTGACTCCTCCTCCTGAAAAATCACCAGAAATATGATCTGAAAAACAGCTTCTGAAAGAGAAATGCTCAAATAACAGAGACTCAATCTAAAGCTGATGTTGATCAGAAAATGATTCCAAGTCATGAAGAATTCTAAACATGCATTTACCTCCCTCCTCTACGTACCCCCCCCGACCTAAAGTTTATATGGATAAAAACATTTATTAAAATCATATGTTAGAATAATGACAACCACCTGCTAAGTCATACGACGTCATCAGTGGTCTGAGGAACTCTCACACCTGATGTTTAGGTTCAGACTGAAGTGAAAGTCTGAAGGTTTGAACCAAACAAGTTGTGAAGGTGTTTTTTTTTTAACATGTTGATAATCTGATAAATCATCACTTAGCTTCACGTGAGGAAGACTCACAGATATATAATGTACAATAAAGACATTTTGGCGTCAACATCAGTGACTTTGAATTTTCCAGAAAGTAAAAATGAACAGAACAAGATGTTGTTGAGAAGAAGAACCTTCCAGATCTCTCTCTCTCTCTCTTTCTCTTTCATTCTTCCATCTCTGCACAGGAACTAATTACCTGAGCGTTTACTTTTCCAGGGCGTTTAATTGACACGGGGGTGATTAATGTCATCATTACAATTGTTCTACCTGCTTTCATGTCTGCACATATACAGATGGACACACACCCATGCTGACTTTGGCTGACACACACACACACACTCACACACACACACACACACACACACACACCCACACACACACAGCCTGGGTAATTGTTGCCTGTGGTTTTTTCAGGCCTGTCACTTCCGCTGTGGCGTGCGATTCCTGTTGTCAGTGTTGGCTCGGGCCCAGACTGCAGGTGCACTGCGGCACATTCCTCACCACTAATAGGTTCCTCAGAAGAAAACCTGTCTAACTGACGCTTATGCATAACAACAAGCCCAGTGTGTCTGCGTGATAATTAAAACGTGTGCAGTAACGAGCCTTGTGACATCTCCTTGAGTCTCTCGGTGCGGTGCCCGCGGGGGGACTTTTATTTTTAGCTCCTTGGTCTTTGATTAAAATATGACTCTGTGGTTGACCTTCACACCTGCTGCAGCTCTGCCAGGTTCACGGGAACCCGACCACTTGATAAATAAAGACCTGCCACTGGAACCGCTGACGAGACATAATCAATTCTCCATGCATCGGACCCGGACCTGCTCGCTCTCTGTGGAGCAGCTGCAGGAAGGTTCCCGTCGCTTCTCTGCAGCGCTGCACACGCACACGGTCTGAAATCTGATGCTGCACGGTGGACGTGTGAAGCCTTTCTGCTTGTTAGCCACGCCAGCAGCTCAGTGGATGGCTGCCTGTCAGGCGTTCCACCTGAGCTGTGAAATATCACAACTATCACGTACAGCTCCCGACTTTTCCTTGAGCGCCACCATGAGCCTGACGTTGGGGCTGCACGAGGGGCATAGCAGCCAGGGGCGTTGCTAAGGGGTAGAAGCAGGACATTACCTGGAGCTCCCTGATTACATTACCTACAGGAAACTGACATGCACGTACATGCACTTTGTTTGCAATTTTTATCATAAAATATTTATTTGAAGAGTGGAATTAAATATCGTTTGGTATCATGTGTTTCTTTGGGGAGATAGATTGGTTTGATGTGGTGAAACACGAGCTTCCCTGGTGAGACTGGCACAAACATTTGTACAGAAATTCATGATTCCCAGATGATGAATCTTATACTTATGATAACAAGTCACATAACTCAACAGCTTTTGGTTTTGCCACAAGAAAATGTGGAGAAAAGCAGGTTAAATAGATTTTCATGGTTCCCAGTGGCTGAATCACACTGGTTTTGATGCTTGAATGGTGCATTGTGTAAAACATTGGTACAGATATCCAGATTTGTCCGAAGTTGCACGTATCAGATGGACTTTGCTGATCCCCTGACTTTTCATCAAGCACCGTCACAAAGTTTGTTTTTACTTTCTAAGTGACAGAACTCAACAGATAATTATTTCATTTAATTTATTTTGTGACAGTATCACCTGCTTTGCAGTTAAACTCATCAAACTTATAGATCTCTTAGTTTGTAGTGCTCATGTTTGAGCTGTTAGCCGCAACGTGAGCTACAGGAAATGGGTTCAGTAATTAAAAACCTTACAAAAGACAAATGAGCGTCAGATCTTTCCACCAGCGCCACCATCAGGTCAAAACCTGGATTCTCTTCTCACCGTGGAGTCAACGACAAAGTGGTAACAAGGAGAA